>NC_143049.1:33662500-33962500 GCF_057628025.1 Oncorhynchus mykiss
AACACACCTGACTCAACTAATCAGGGCTTGATGATTAGTTGATTATCTGAATCAGGTGTGTCCGTACTGGGATGGGGAAAATGCACACACTGTAGCTCTATAGGACCAGGATGTGAGAACGCAGTGATAAAAGATCAATAGTCATAAATGTGTTGGATTGGGTGAACTATACGCATTTGGTCATATATTAAAGCCTCAGATTGTTTTGAGAATGGTTTTGCGCAGTATTAGCAGTATTGGTAATGTGTTCCTCTGCTGGGCGTTATTGGTCAGTTTGAGCAGCTGGCCTACCTGTGGATGGAGAGACAGAAGTCGGGTGGGAACTACAGCCGTCACCGCGCCCAGACGGAGAAACATGTGGTGGTGTGTGTCAGCTCCCTCAAGATAGACCTTCTTATGGACTTCCTCAACGAGGTCTACGCCCACCCCGGGCTGCAGGTCCGGGTTGGTGTGTGTGTGTGTGTGTGTGTGTGTGTGTGTGTGTGTGTGTGTGTGTGTGTGTGTGTGTGTGTGTGTGTGTGTGTGTGTGTGTGTGTGTGTGTGTGTTTGCTTGGGTCTTGATAATTTGGGGAACGCAAGAAAGGTTTTAAAACACTTTGCAACATCATTTTGCATTTGTTATTGGACAAGCCCAGGTAGTCCCTTGCTGTTTCTGTCCGTTTTGCTCCATTTGGTGCCGAATGAACACGACCCAGGCTGTTCCTCTGTCTTCCTGTCTATCCAGGACTACTATGTCATCATCCTGTATCCAACAGAGATGGACCCCCAGGTGCGCCGGGTGCTCCAGATCCCCCTGTGGTCCCAGCGGGTCATCTACCTCCAGGGATCGGCCCTCAAGGACCAGGACCTCATACGAGCCAAGTGAGTCACCAACACCAAGGGCTGCGTCTCAATCCGCGAAAACAGTTTCCTCTCTTTTGGTCTTTAGTCACCTTTCCTTCAACTGCACTAATGTGGAAGAGCTGAACTGGTGAAAGCCAATACTGGATAGGAAATAGGCATCAACCTCTTCTGTTTTCAGATCAATGTGAGTAGTTATACAGTTGAAGAGGAGATAAGGAGAGGAAGCCACTGTAGAGTATTGAGATGTACCCACTCAGTATTGAATGGTTGTCCTTCTTTTCCAGAATGGACAATGCAGAGGCTTGTTTCATCCTAAGCAGTCGCTGTGAGGTGGACCGCACCGCCGCAGTACGTACATGTGTTACTCTTACCACTACAGTTCTGTTAGTTAAATCAGGGGCAGACTGGGACCAAGAAACCAGCCCACTGGCCTAAAGAGGGTCCAGCCTACCAGGCATTTGGCTGAACTGACCTATGGCCTGTCCGTTTCTTTGTTAGATTGAAACTAAATGAATATTCATTAACTTGCTAATAGAAAAGGCATTTTAGCCAGTCATATTATTAAAGGTACAGCTTTTTCCTCTTCCATTCAGCCCACAGGACGTTAGTGGAACCTTATTTGGGGAGAATGGGCTCGTGGTAATGACTTTAGTGGAATCAGTAGAATGGTATCAAATATATCAAACACATGGTGTCAAGGTGTCTGGTGCCATTCCATTTGCCACGTTCCGGCCATTATTATGAGCCGTCCTCCCCTCAGCAGCCTCCACTGAATCACCCACACCAGTAGACCTCCATCTGCCTGTCTGTTTGTCTGTTGTTCTCTCTGGCAGAGTTCTATTAGAGTTGTATTAGTTCTATTAGAGTTGTATTAGTTATATTAGAGTTGTATTAGTTCTATTAGAGTTGTATTAGTTCTATTAGAGTTGTATTAGTTCTATTAGAGGTGTATTAGTTCTATTAGAGTTTTACTAGTTCTATTAGAGTTTTATTAGTTATATTTAACCAGTGTTATTAGTTCTATTAGAGTTGTATTAGTTCTATTAGAGTTGTATTAGTTCTATTAGAGTTTTATTAGTTCTATTTAACCAGTGTTATTAGTTATATTAGAGTTTTATTAGCTCTATTTAACCAGTGTTATTAGTTCTATTAGAGTTTTATTAGCTCTATTTAACCAGTGTTATTAGTTATATTAGAGTTTTATTAGCTCTATTTAACCAGTGTTATTAGTTATATTAGAGTTTTATTAGCTCTATTTAACCAGTGTTATTAGTTATATTAGAGTTTTATTAGCTCTATTTAACCAGTGTTATTAGTTATATTAGAGTTTTATTAGTTCTATTTAACCAGTGTTATTAGTTATATTAGAGTTTTATTAGCTCTATTTAACCAGTGTTATTAGTTATATTAGAGTTTTATTAGCTCTATTTAACCAGTGTTATTAGTTATATTAGAGTTTTATTAGCTCTATTTAACCAGTGTTATTAGTTATATTAGAGTTTTATTAGCTCTATTTAACCAGTGTTATTAGTTATATTAGAGTTTTATTAGCTCTATTTAACCAGTGTTATTAGTTATATTAGAGTTTTATTAGCTCTATTTAACCAGTGTTATTAGTTATATTAGAGTTTTATTAGTTCTATTTAACCAGTGTTATTAGTTATATTAGAGTTTTATTAGCTCTATTTAACCAGTGTTATTAGTTATATTAGAGTTTTATTAGCTCTATTTAACCAGTGTTATTAGTTATATTAGAGTTTTATTAGCTCTATTTAACCAGTGTTATTAGTTATATTAGAGTTTTATTAGCTCTATTTAACCAGTGTTATTAGTTATATTAGAGTTTTATTAGCTCTATTTAACCAGTGTTATTAGTTATATTAGAGTTTTATTAGCTCTATTTAACCAGTGTTATTAGTTATATTAGAGTTTTATTAGCTCTATTTAACCAGTGCATAAAGCATTCACTCCTAAAACAGTTCAAACAAATAAAAATGAACCTCTAATGTATTATTTTTGTCTTGTTTACCTTTAAGGACCATCAAACCATTCTGCGAGCTTGGGCTGTGAAGGATTTTGCTCCAAAGTGCCCCGTTTACGTCCAGATTCTGAAGCCAGAGAATAAATTCCATGTGAAATTTGCAGGTAAAAACAGACTAATGTCTTGTTAAGAGACATTTGTTTAGATGTTTCGGGACCTTGGCATACATCTTTCTGAATTGTGGCTTCAATAGCTGGGTAACCCCTCCTCTATGCATTTAGGTTAGTCTCAATAGCTGGGTAACCCCTCCTCTATGCATTTAGGTTAGTCTCAATAGCTGGGTAACCCCTCCTCTATGCATTTAGGTTAGTCTCAATACCTAGGTAACCCCTCCTCTATGCATTTATGTTAGTCTCAATAGCTGGGTAACCCCTCCTCTATGCATTTAGGTTAGGATGAAAGCCTTAGAGGATGAAAGAGAAGATGTAAGCCTTAGAGGATGAAAGCCTTAGAGGATGTAAGCCTTAGAGGATGTAAGCCTTAGAGGATGAAAGCCTTAGAGGATGTAAGAGAGGATGTAAACCTTAGAGGATGTAAGCCTTAGAGGATGTAAGCCTTAGAGGATGTAAGCCTTAGAGGATGTAAGCCTTAGAGGATGTAAGCCTTAGAGGATGAAAGCCTTAGAGGATGTAAGAGAGGATGTAAGCCTTAGAGGATGTAAGCCTTAGAGGATGTAAACCTTAGAGGATGTAAGCCTTAGAGGATGTAAGCCTTAGAGTATGAAAGCCTTAGAGGATGTACCCTTAGAGGATGTAAGCCTTAGAGGATGTAAGCCTTAGAGGATGTAAGCCTTAGAGGATGTAAACCTTAGAGGATGTAAACCTTAGAGGATGTAAACCTTAGAGGATGTAAACCTTAGAAGATGTAAGCCTTAGAGGATGTAAACCTTAGAGGATGTAAACCTTAGCGGATGAAAGCCTTAGAGGATGTAAACCTTAGAGGATGAAAGCCTTAGAGGATGAAAGAGAGGATGTAAGCCTTAGAGGAACAAAACCCTGGACACACTGCAGCACACCAGGACCACATTTGGAAACACCTAACTCTATCGAAATGACCATAAGGTCAGCACACTTGATTAAATTAGCCATGGTCCAGAACACAGGAGGTTGGTGGCACCTTAATTGGGGAGGATTCACTCGTGGTAATGACTGGAGCGGAACAGGCGAGATGGTGTCAAATACATGGAACACATGGTTCTTTGTCAGGTGCGTGAATGAGGACCCAAAAGCGAATTAACAAACAGAGTTTCTTTAATGATGAACACACGTGGGCTCAGATGGACAGGTAGATTCCGACAGGACAGGACAAGGTTGCAGCAAACACGATGATAGTCTGGTTCAGGCATGAGACACACAAACAAGAATCCGACAAAGACAGGAGCAGAAACAGAGAGAGATATAGGGACCTAATCAGAGGGAAAAAGGGAACAGGTGGGAAAAGGGGTGAATGAGGTAGTCAGAGAAGACAAGGAACAGCTGGGGGAAAGAGGGACAGAAACGGTAACCTAGTACGACCAGCAGAGGGAGACAGGGTGAAAGGAAAGGACAGAAACAAGACACAACATGACAATACATGACAGTACCCCCCCACTCACCGAGCGCCTCCTGGCGCACTCGAGGAGGAAACCTGGCGGCAACGGAGGAAATCCTCGATCAGCGCACGGTCCAGCACGTCCCGAGAGGGAACCCAACTCCTCTCCTCAGGACCGTACCCCTCCCAATCTACGAGGTACTGGTGACCACGGCCCCGAGGACGCATGTCCAAAATCCTACGGACCCTGTAGATGGGTGCGCCCTCGACAAGGATGGGGGGGGGGGGGGAAGACGAGCGGGGGCGCGAAGAACGGGCTTGATACAGGAGACATGGAAGACCGGGTGGACGCGACGAAGGTATCGCGGAAGAAGAAGTCGAACTGCGACAGGATTAATGACCCGAGAAATACGGAACGGACCAATGAACCGAGGGTCAACTTGCGAGAAGCCGTCTTAAGGGGAAGGTTCTGAGTGGAGAGCCAAACTCTCTGACCGCGACAATATCTAGGACTCTTAGTTCTACGCTTATTAGCAGCCCTCACAGTCTGCGTCCTATAACGGCAAAGTGCAGACCTGACCCTCTTCCAGGTGCGCTCGCAACGTTGGACAAAAGCCTGAGCGGAGGGGACGCTGGACTCGGCGAACTGAGATGAGAACAGCGGAGGCTGGTACCCGAGGCTACTCTGAAAAGGAGATAGCCCGGTCGCAGACGAAGGAAGCGAGTTGTGGGCGTATTCTGCCCAGGGGAGCTGTTCTGACCAAGACGCAGGGTTTCGAAAAGAAAGACTGCGTAAGATGCGACCAATAGTCTGATTGGCCCGTTCTGCTTGACCGTTAGACTGGGGGTGAAAGCCGGAAGAGAGACTGACGGAAGCCCCAATCAAACGACAAAACTCCCTCCAAAATTGAGACGTGAATTGCGGACCTCTGTCCGAAACGACGTCTGACGGAAGGCCATGAATTCTGAAAACATTCTCGATGATGATTTGTGCCGTCTCTTTAGCAGAAGGAAGCTTAGCAAGGGGAATGAAATGAGCCGCCTTAGAGAACCTATCGACAACCGTAAGAATAACAGTCTTCCCCGCTGACGAAGGCAGTCCGGTGACAAAATCTAAGGCGATGTGAGACCACGGTCGAGAGGGAATGGGAAGCGGCCTGAGACGGCCGGCAGGAGGGGAGTTACCGGACTTAGTCTGCGCGCAGACCGAACAAGCAGCCACGAAACGACGCGTGTCATGCTCCCGGGTGGGCCACCAAAAACGCTGGCGAATGGAAGCAAGCGTACCCCGAACGCCAGGGTGGCCGGCTAACTTGGCAGAGTGAGCCCACTGAAGAACGGCCAGACGAGTAGGAACGGGAACGAAAAGAAGGTTCCTAGGACAAGCGCGCGGCGACGGAGTGTGAGTGAGCGCTTGCTTTACCTGCCTCTCAATTCCCCAGACAGTCAACCCGACAACACGCCCCTCAGGGAGAATCCCCTCGGGGTCAGTGGAGGCTACTGAAGAACTGAAGAGACGAGATAAAGCATCAGGCTTGGTGTTCTTAGAGCCCGGACGATAAGAAATCACGAACTCGAAACGAGCGAAAAACAGCGCCCAACGCGCCTGACGCGCATTAAGTCGTTTGGCAGAACGGATGTACTCAAGGTTCCTATGGTCAGTCCAAACGACAAAAGGAACGGTCGCCCCCTCCAACCACTGTCGCCATTCGCCTAGGGCTAACCGGATGGCGAGCAGTTCGCGGTTTCCCACATCATAGTTACGTTCCGACGGCGACAGGCGATGAGAAAAATACGCGCATGGGTGGACCTTGTCGTCAGAGAGGGAGCGCTGAGAAAGAATGGCTCCCACGCCCACCTCTGACGCGTCAACCTCGACAACGAACTGTCTAGAGACGTCAGGTGTAACAAGGATAGGAGCGGATGTAAAACGATTCTTGAGGAGATCAAAAGCTCCCTGGGCGGAAACGGACCACTTAAAGCACGTCTTGACAGAAGTAAGGGCTGTGAGAGGAGCTGCCACCTGACCGAAATTACGGATGAAACGACGATAGAAGTTCGCGAAGCCGAGAAAGCGCTGCAGCTCGACGCGTGACTTAGGGACGGGCCAATCAATGACAGCTTGGACCTTAGCGGGATCCATCTTAATGCCTTCAGCGGAAATAACAGAACCGAGAAATGTGACGGAGGAGGCATGAAAAGTGCACTTCTCAGCCTTCACAAAAAGACAATTCTCTAAAAGGCGCTGGAGGACACGTCGAACGTGCTGAACATGAATCTGGAGTGACGGTGAAAAAAATCAGGATATCGTCAAGGTAAACGAAAACAAAGATGTTCAGCATGTCTCTCAGGACATCATTGACTAATGCCTGAAAGACAGCTGGAGCGTTAGCGAGGCCGAAAGGAAGAACCCGGTATTCAAAGTGCCCTAACGGAGTGTTAAACGCCGTCTTCCACTCGTCCCCCTCCCTGATGCGCACGAGATGGTAAGCGTTACGAAGGTCCAACTTAGTGAAAAACCTGGCTCCCTGCAGGATCTCGAAGGCTGAAGACATAAGAGGAAGCGGATAACGATTCTTCACTGTTATGTCATTCAGCCCTCGATAATCTATGCAGGGGCGCAGGGACCCGTCCTTCTTCTTAACAAAAAAAAACCCCGCTCCGGCGGGAGAGGAGGAGGGGACTATGGTACCGGCGGCAAGAGCTACAGACAAATAATCTTCGAGAGCCTTACGTTCGGGAGCCGACAGAGAGTATAGTCTACCCCGGGGGGGAGTGGTTCCCGGAAGGAGATCAATACTACAATCATACGACCGGTGTGGAGGAAGAGAGGTGGCCCTGGACCGACTGAACACCGTGCGCAGATCGTGATATTCCTCCGGCACCCCTGTCAAATCACCAGGCTCCTCCTGTGAAGAAGAGACAGAGGAAACAGGAGGGATAGCAGACATTAAACATTTCACATGACAAGAGACGTTCCAGGAGAGGATAGAATTACTAGACCAATTAATGGAAGGATTATGACAAACTAGCCAGGGATGGCCCAAAACAACAGGTGTAAAAGGTGAACGAAAAATTAAAAAATAAATGGTTTCGCTATGATTACCAGAAACAGTGAGGGTTAAAGGTAGCGTCTCACGCTGAATCCTGGGGAAAGGACTACCATCCAGGGCGAACAAGGCCGTGGACTCCCTTAACTGTCTGAGAGGAATGTCATGTTCCCGAGCCCAGGTCTCGTCCATAAAACAGCCCTCCGCCCCAGAGTCTATTAAGGCACTGCAGGAAGCTGACGAACCGGTCCAGCGTAGATGGACCGACAAGGTAGTGCAGGATCTTGAAGGAGAGACAGGAGTAGTAGCGCTCACCAGTAGCCCTCCGCTTACTGATGAGCTCTGGCTTTTACTGGACATGAAGTGACAAAATGACCAGCAGAACCGCAATAGAGACAGAGGCGTTTGGTGATTCTCCGTTCCCTCTCCTTAGTCGAGATGCGGATACCTCCCAGCTGCATAGGCTCAGCACCCGAGCCGGCAGAGGAAGATGGTAGTGATGCGGAGAGGGGGGCAACGGAGAACGCGAGCTCCTTTCCACGAGCTCGGTGACGAAGATCAACCCGTCGCTCAATGCGAATAGCGAGTTCAATCAAGGAATCCACGCTGGAAGGAACCTCCCGGGAGAGAATCTCATCCTTTACCTCTGCGCGGAGACCCTCCAGAAAACGAGCGAGCAAAGCCGGCTCGTTCCAGCCACTGGAGGCAGCAAGAGTGCAAAACTCAATAGAGTAGTCTGTTATGGATCGATTACCTTGACATAGGGAAGACAGGGCCCTGGAAGCCTCCTCCCCAAAAACAGATCGATCAAAAACCCATATCATCTCCTCCTTAAAGTCCTGATGCTGGTTAGTACACTCAGCCCTTGCCTCCCAGATTGCCGTGCCCCACTCACGAGCCCGTCCAGTAAGGAGAGATATGACGTAGGCGACACGAGCAGTGCTCCTGGAGTAAGTGTTGGGCTGGAGAGAAAACACAATATCACACTGGGTGAGGAACGAGCGGCATTCAGTGGGCTCCCCAGAGTAACACGGCGGGTTATTGATTCTGGGCTCCGGAGATTCGAAAGCCCTGGAAGTGGCCGGTGGATCGAGGCGGAGATGGTGAACCTGTTCTGTGAGGTTGGAGACTTGGGTGGCCAGGGTCTCAACGGCATGTCGAGCAGCAGACAATTCCTGCTCGTGTCTGCCTAGCATCGCTCCCTGGATTTCAACGGCTGAGTGGAGAGGAGCCGAAGTCGCTGGGTCCATTCTTGGTCGGATTCTTCTGTCAGGTGCGTGAATGAGGACCCAAAAGCGAATTAACAAACAGAGTTTCTTTAATGATGAACACACGTGGGCTCAGATGGACAGGTAGATTCCGACAGGACAGGACAAGGTTGCAGCAAACACGATGATAGTCTGGTTCAGGCATGAGACACACAAACAAGAATCCGACAAAGACAGGAGCAGAAACAGAGAGAGATATAGGGACCTAATCGGAGGGAAAAAGGGAACAGGTGGGAAAAGGGGTGAATGAGGTAGTCAGAGAAGACAAGGAACAGCTGGGGGAAAGAGGGACAGAAACGGTAACCTAGTACGACCAGCAGAGGGAGACAGGGTGAAAGGAAAGGACAGAAACAAGACACAACATGACAATACATGACAGTTCTTAATGTGTTTGATGCCAGTCTATTTGCTCTGTTCCAGATATTATTACTATGAGCCGTTCTCCTCTCAGCAGCCTCCTGTGGTCCAGAATGAAGACCATGCATAGATTGAATCATGTAGGTTAGTGTTGGGCTGGAACAAAAGCTTGCCGTTTCAAAACATCCTGTTATCCCTTTTTATTCAGCTGCCCTCTTGGCTAGGTCTCCCTTTTAAAAGAAGTAGGGTTGCAAGATGCCCTTTCCCAAAAATAACAATATCTGTGCATATGGACAATAAATATCTATTACATTTAATTATACTAAATTCTATTCTGTTCTATTCTATATTGTTGTGGTGTGTTCGTTCTGGTGTCTCTGTTTTGAATAAAATAAAAATGTTCCTTACACACTGAAGAAGGCTGTAAAGCAAAAACGTCTGTAAATGCCTGATGCAGGAAACATTTAAAACATTGAATAATGAAGTAAGCTTTATGAGACATGATGTTTTGTGCAAACCCATTTACACCTCTTTGTTTGTCTGAATTGTGGGGTTTTACACACCAGCCAAGCCTCTGGGAGAGAGCCATGGTTCTCTTCTGATTAGTGTTCTGTTGTCTCACCAGGCCTGACACACAGTTCCTGGAGGCTGTCTGTGTGTTCCCCATGGTTTACTACATGGTGGGCTCCATCGATAAGTATGCGATACACAGCATCATCACACACCTTATAACCTTATACATCATCTTCTTTAGTGCCTGTTCTGCAAGTGTATGTGGCACTCTTCCACTTCTAGTCTCCCTATCAAGAGTACATCTCAAGGAAACAGACTGAGTGAACCAAAAAATCAATTTCTCATAAGTCCTGTGTAGAAAGTCACCTTCTTGACAGCCTCCAAGATGCTATCAGTTACGATTCTCTCTCCACAGTGAATCCGTCACAGATAATCCGTCATAGCTAGCTCATATGCAGGGTGCAGAGATTTTCCTGGTCAGGGAAATGTCTAGTCCTTTATGTCAAGTGTGTGTGTGTGTGTGTGTGTGTGTGTGTGTGTGTGTGTGTGTGTGTGTGTGTGTGTGTGTGTGTGTTTTCCTAGCCTGGATGACCTCCTGCGTTGCGGTGTGTCCTTTGCAGCCAACATGGTGGTGGTGGACAAGGAGAGCACCATGAGTGCAGAAGAGGACTACTACATGGCTGATGCCAAGACCATCGTCAATGTGCAGACACTGTTCAGGTACCTCAACCTCTATCAATGTGCAGACACTGTTCAGGTACCTCAACCTCTATCAATGTGCAGACACTGTTCAGGTACCTCAACCCCTATCAATGTGCAGACACTGTTCAGGTACCTCAATCCCTATCAATGTGCTGACACTGTTCAGGTACCTCAACCCCTATCAATGTGCAGACACTGTTCAGGTACCTCAACCCCTATCAATATGCAGACACAGTTCAGGTACCTCAACCCCTATCAATATACAGACACTGTTCAGGTACCTCAACCCCTATCAATATACAGACACTGTTCAGGTACCTCAACCCCTATCAATATACAGACACTGTTCAGGTACCTCAACCCCTATCAATGTACAGACACTGTTCAGGTACCTCAACCCCTATCAATGTACAGACACTGTTCAGGTACCTCAACCCCTATCAATATACAGACACTGTTCAGGTACCTCAACCCCTATCAATGTGCAGACACTGTTCAGGTACCTCAACCCCTATCAATGTGCAGACACTGTTCAGGTACCTCAACCCCTATCAATGTACAGACACTGTTCAGGTACCTCAACCCCCATCAATGTACAGACACTGTTCAGGTACCTCAACCCCTATCAATATACAGACACTGTTCAGGTACCTCAACCCCTATCAATGTACAGACACGGGTACCAAAGTCACTGTCATGGTTTTAACCTTCGGTCAAACTATTGTATAATCCAATATACTGGACCACATTTTCACACATTTTATGCAGGCATTTCTATGATATCAAAAGTGTCATACAGGCTAATATTTTACTAAATCTTTAAACACAGATTAACATTTTATAGGTGGGTTTCAAAGATTAATTATATGACAGTGATTTTTTTTCAACCGTGTAGATTAAAGTACACACTTCAGAGCTAGTTTCCTTGGCAACCTTGCCGCACTGCATCAGGGAATTCATTTGTTTTCTGATTGCTTTCTTGTTGTCAGACAATTAATCAAAAATGTCAACTCACTTTCTAATTTTCACCAGACAATGTAGAAGCTTGCACAAACATTGAAACACTTTGATATGGGGTTAATGTTTCATGAATTGCTCCCACTGTTATTATATAAGCTATATTTTAAACTTGGTGGTTCGAGTCCTGAATGCTGATTGGCAGACAGCCATGGTATACTAACACCAATCCAGGATTAGCACTATTTAGTGAACAACTGATACCGATACTACCGTATATACTAGCTACCTAATTAAGCAATAAGGCACCTCTGGGGTTTGTGGTATATGGCCAATATACCACGGCTAAGGGCTGTATCCAGCCCAAACGCAACCTTAGCTGTGGTAAATTGGCCATATACCACACCACCTCGTGCCTTATTGCTTAATTAGGTAGCTAGTATATACGGTAATATCGGTATCAGTTGTTCACTAAATAGTGCTAATCCTGGATTGGTGTTAGTACAGTACACATTTATTAGCTAGGCTATTAATTCATAGTTATTTATCTCATCCAGTCATTAATTTAAGTGAGTATACAAAATATTAAGGACACCTGCACTTTCCATAACATAACTGACCAGGTGAATCCAGGTGAAAGCTATGATCCCTTATTGATGTCACTTGTTAAATCCACTTTAATCAGTGTAGATGAAGGGGAGGAGACATGTTAAAAATAATAATAATAATCATTGAGACAATTGAGCCATGGATTGTGTGCCATTCAGAGGGTGAACGGGCAAGACAAAATGTTGAAGTTCCTTTGAACGGAGTACGTTAGTACTGTGCATTCTGAAAGTATTCAGGCCTGTTGACTTTTTCAACATTTTGTTACGTTACAGACTTATTCTAAATTTGATTAAATCGTTCCCCCCTCTCCCCCCCATCAATCTACACACAATACCCCATAATGACAAAGCAAAACAGGTTTTAAGAAAAAAAAAAGTTTTCAGACCCTTTACTCAGTACTTTGTTGAAGCACCTTTGGCAGCAATTATAGCCTCAAGTCTTCTTGGGTATGACGCTACAAGCTTGGCACACATGTATTTGGGGAGTTTCTCCCATTCTTCTCTGCAGATCCTCTCAAGCTCTGTCAGGTTGGATGGGTGCACAGCTATTTTCAGGTCTCTCCAGAGATGTTCGATTGGGTTCATGTACAGGCTCTGGCTGGGCCACTCAAGGACATTCAGAGACTTGTCCCAAAGCAACTCTGCATTGTGCTGGCTGTGTGCTTAGGGTTGTTGTCCTGTTTAAGTGAACTTTCGCCCCAGTCAGGTGTCTTGAGAACTCTGGAGCAGGTTTTCATCAAGGATCTCTCTCTACTTTGCTCTGTTCATCTTTCCCTCAATCCTGACTAGTCTCCCAGTCCCTGCTGCAGATGATTGTCCTTCTGGAAGGTTCTCCCATGTCCACAGAGGAACTCTGGAGCTCTGTCAGAGTGACCATCGGGTTCTTGGTCACCTCCCTGACCAATGCCTTTCTCCCCCGATTGCTCAGTTTGGCTGGGCGGCCAGCTCTAAGAAGAGTCTTGATGGTTCCAAACATCTTCCATTTAAGAATGATGGAGGCCACTGTGTTCTTGGGGACCTTCAATGCTGGAGTAATTGTTTGGTACCCTTCCCCATATCTGTGCCTCAACACAATCCTGTCTCAGAGCTCTACGGACAATTCCTTCGACTTTCAACTATGGGACCTTATATAGACAGGTGTGTGCCATTCCAAATCATGTCCAATCAATTGAATTTGCCACAGGTGGACTCCAATCAAGTTGTAGAAACATCTCAAGGATGATCAATGGAAACAGGATGCACCTGAGCTCAATTTCGAGTCTCATAGCAAAGGGTCTGAATACACATACAAATAAGGTATTTCTGTTTATTATTTTTAATAAATTAGAAAAAATATTCTAAAAACCTGTTTTCTCTTTGTCATTATGGGGTATTGTGATGTCATTATGTTGTATTGTGTGTAGATTGATGAGGACATTTTTTTATTTAATCAATTTTAGAATAAAGCTGTAATGTAACAAAATGTAGAAAAAGGGAAGGGGTCTGAATACTTTCCGAATGCACGTTTTTTTTAACCCTCAACAGTTTCCCATGTGTATCAAGAATGGTCCACCATCCAAAAGACATCCAGCCAACTTGATACATCTGTGGGAAACATTGGCGTCAACATGGGCCAGAATCCCTGTGGAACGCTTTCGACACCTTGTTAGATATTAGGAAGGTGTTTCTAACGTTTGGTCTACTCAGTGTATTTTGGATGTCACATTTGATCACAAAGTTGACATTTTGTTCTGCCAGTGTGATGTTCTGTTTTATTTTGTTCAGTTAACCTCAGCTATATTGTGTTTCTTCTCATCCAGGTTGTTCTCCAGTCTCAGTATCATCACCGAGCTAACCCACCCCGCCAACATGAGGTTTATGCAGTTCAGAGCTAAGGACTGGTACTCTCTGGCTCTCTCTAAACTGGAGAAGGTAAGCCGTCACTGAATGCACACCATCTGTACTTCAAGGCCGAATTTCAGTCCAAGGCGCGTTATAGAGAAAGACACTTGACAGCTGACAATTAGCATTTTAAAAGCAATGTCCCCGGAAGATGTCAACTCAAGCGTAAGTTAAAAGGCGTGTTGTCGACTGTTCAGTACGCCGCTCTTAAATACGCCTTCCCAGCCCAGTAGATGTCTCTAGCTCTATAAATGCAAAGTTAACAACTAGTTATCCTTGTCTGCAGTAGCAAAGGCTATGGACCAGGGTTGGAGTCAATTCCAGTCAATTGAGGAAGTAGACTGAAACTGAAATGATCTTTAATGCTTTTCAATTAGAAAAATGTATAATTGGAATTTGGGTTACTTTCTGAATTGACTGGAATTGAAATGGAATTGACCCCAACCCTGGTACGAAATATACATTGAGTCGTCTCCAAAGGCTACTAACTATACATTGAGTCATCTTCAAAGCAAAGGAAGAGAAGGTTAAACAATCATTATGTGAAGACTGGACAGTACATACAGTACAAGCATAGTATTTTTCCACAGCCTCTCAAACAACACCATACGTTGGATATTTTTTTCTAAGAGAAATGATTATTCCCATTCATAGACACATGTGACATGTAAAATTTTCAGGGGTAATATGACGGGTATTATGTTATGCGTAGGCATCCTTTCCTTAATAAGATATCAATATCGTTCCCGTTGCGGTGCATCTTCCACCTCGTATCAGTATCGACCACCAGGTGGAGGTCTCTCTCTTTCAAATATCCTGTTGCGGTGCATCTTCCATCTCGTATCAGTATCGACCACCAGGTGGCGGTCTCTCTCTTTCAAATATCCTGTTGCGGTGCATCTTCCATCTCGTATCAGTATCGACCACCAGGTGGCGGTCTCTCTCTTTCAAATATCCTAACCTCTTCTTGAGCACCCCCATTTGATCCGTTCCAGTTGTAACACCCGAAGGACTTGATGATTAGGTGACCAGTTGAATCCGGTTATACTGTAATGCAATAGACTGGTTTATTCAAGGAAAGGTTTGCAGAACGCTGCCCTAACATCCCACTGGGCAAAAACTGGTTGAATAAAATGTATTCCACTTTATCTCATCCAAATAATTCAATGTGATGACATTGAATCAACGTGGAGTACTGATTGGATTTTACCCAACTTTGAACCTAAATTCAATGACGATGATTTTTGTTGTTGTTGAATTCACGTTAGATGACAACTCAACCAAAAGTAAATCACAACTAGATGTTGAACTGACGTGTGTGCCCAGTGGGATTAGTGTGTTTGTGTTTCTGTCCCACTGTTACATGTCTATGGGAGCTAAAATAGCTTTGTGATTCTTGCATGTGTTGAAAAGAGCTCTACAAATAAAATGTATTATTATTTATTAGAAAGAGCGGGAGAAAGGCTCCAACCTGGCCTTCATGTTTCGCCTGCCGTTTGCTGCAGGGAGGGTCTTCAGTATCGGCATGCTGGACACTCTCCTCTACCAGGTAACCAGGCAGGACCCACCTGTTCTGTACAGCAGGACCCACCTGTTCTGTACAGCAGGACCCACCTGTTCTATACAGCAGGACCCACCTATTCTGTACAGCAGGACCCACCTGTTCTGTACAGCAGGACCCACCTGTTCTGTACAGCTGGACCCACCTGTTCTGTACAGCTGGACCCACCTGTTCTGTACAGCAGGACCCACCTGTTCTATACAGCAGGATCCACCTGTTCTGTGCAGCTGGACCCACCTGTTCTATACAGCAGGACCCACCTGTTCTTTACAGCAGCAGAGAAGATAAGAATGTTACTTACTGCTTAACTAGATACCTTTTTAAGTAGAGGTTGTTCTGTACTGTATACAGAAGGTAATCTCTTTAATTAGCCTACCGAGGCTAATCTCTTTAATTAGCCTTAAAAAAAGTCAGTTAAGAACAAATTCTTATTTTCAATGACAGCCTAGGAACAGTGAGTGCCTTGTTCAGGGGCAGAACTACAGATTTGTACCTTGTCAGCTTGGGGATTTGAACTTGCAACCTTTCGGTTACCAGTCAAACACTCTAACCACTAGGATACCTCTTTAATATCCTAGTGGTTATTTAATTGGCCTACAGAGGCTAATCTCTTTAATTAGCCTACCGAGGCTTATTTAAACAAGGTTATCTCTGTGGCACAGACTGACTTTGCTTAAGGGCATGTACTGTAGTAATTATAGTTATTTATTACACAATTTTGTACCTCCCAGATATTGTATGTTAAAACGTGTAACATTCTTTTTTCTGTCACAATGTGTTCATATGCATCCCAATGTCCATATAATATGATGCTAGTCGAATTGGAATGTGTTGATTTCTGGATGACCAGGAATGACCCTTCTATGTCCTGTCCTGTCTACCATCCCAGTCGTTTATCAAAGACTATATTATCTCCATCACCAGGCTGCTGCTGGGCCTGGATACCACCCCAGGCTCTGAATTCCTCTGCTCTGTGAGTTATTCTCTGGGTGCATCTCAATGGTCAAAAGTGGTTTCCTCTCCACGTCTCAGGCAGAAGGAGAGAGAAGACAAAGAGAGGAGGCGTCTTTAGACTACTGAGATTCACCCGTTGTACTGTACAGTGGTCCTATGTGTGACAGCACAGCAGCCTTTACTTGCCTGTCCAAATCCTTACACTGACAGGTAAAAGTGACTCCACGGTCATTTAAAATCACTGTACAGTTGTTCCTCCTGTAGAGAAATGGACTTTGAAATGACCTTTTAGAAGCAGATCTCTGAGGATGACCTGTGGATCCAGACATATGGAAGGCTCTATCAGCATCTACAGGACTGAGTCCCAGACAGCAGATTCCTCTGAGGAGGTGCCCTCTAGACCGCAAGGCTGTTTTAACATTGTTGACATTCATTTGTTTGGCTGTGAAATCCCAGTTTCGTGTTTTCTTTTTTCTTGTGTTAATTACATATAACAGCGGCATTGATTATGCTGTCATTCTGTTGTGTGTGTGTGTTTTTCTTCTTTTTTTCTCATTTGTTACGTATAAATGTTTAGTCTGTATGCTTTAATGGTTATTTAAGCATGTTACAACACAGTAAGCAACATTAATGTAATCTCTTTTCTTTTCATTCTCCATCATAAGCAATGCGAGCCATCCTCCCAAGTAAGTTCAGCCCAATTTGTGTGATTCCATGATTTCTATTTGTGTGATTGCATGATTCCTATTTGTGTGATTGCATGATTCCTATTTGTGTGATTGCATGATTCCTATTTGTGTGATTGCATGATTCCTATTTGTGTGATTCCATGACTCCTATTTGTGTGATTCCATGATTCCTATTTGTGGGATTCCATGATTCCTATTTGTGGGATTCCATGATTCGCGAAAAACAATAGATTTATTTGGTCAGACTGAATCAACTTTTTGTGCAGATGAGGTAGGTTTTCTTCCTCTGTAATGTGTCTTGGTTAAATTGTGCTTAATAAACCACGTCGAGACTTGCCACTGATGGTTATATCAGGAAGAAATCATTGTCAAATCAACTTATACATTCTCTGGCCTCACTCTTGATCATTCGCTTTGTTCTGGGTCGTTTGACTATAGACACACCATAGACTTAATTCATGTATATGGCATTGTGTTTTGATCGTACTCAGTCACAGCTCTCGGGTGCGTGGAGGACTTAGACGACCCCAAGGAGCAGAGAGACCGAGAACTCCCCCCTGTGGCCGGAGGGCTCCACCACACCTCCACCTCCAGCGACCCATCGGACGGGAAGGCTCCCCTGCTGAGGAGGAAGAGCGTGCAGTGGGCGCGGAAGCTGAGCCGGAGGGGGACTCGAGGGAACCAGCGGGGGGCTCAGAGGGGGGGCCAGCGGGGTCTGAGGGCAAGACGCTCAGAGAGACAGGAGCTGTACGAGCTGGTCAGCAACAGGATGAAAAGCCTTGGGCTCTGGGCCACGGCTTGCGGTGAGAGACCCCACACATGGGGAGCGATGTTTTTGGGGGGATTGCGAGTTGTATTTCCAAGGCCTGGAACAAAATACGTTATGTGTTTGAAACATGACACTTAGTCTTTATGGATGGATGGACAGACAGACTAACAACGGAGATGATTGTCATGTAATATACTATGTCAGCCTTTTGACAGACCAAAACGGACAATGGTGAATGCATACAATTTTATCCGTATTCATGTGGCCAAAGCCTGAAGCTACGCATTCATCGGTGTCCATTTATGTCCGTCAATGTCCGTCAATCTCTTGTCAACTATTTTCCGATCAGTTGCATACACAAATAGGCAGTACGTCTTTTGTCGGACAATCATCTCTAATGTCCATCATCTGTCAACAGACAACTTCCATTGAAAAAACATTTGCTCAATCAGACATTTTCTGACACAATCTTTTATATTGCTGTAGCCAAAATCATTGGACGTTTCAATATGATTGTATTGTTCCAATTCCAGATGACATGAGTGAGAACCAGACTACTCAGCCTGACACCAGGCTGGAGCTCAATGACATAGTGTAAGTATGGCAGCACATAGAAAAGTAGGGGCCTGAAGAAACGGTTGATGAGATGCAATAAAGTAGAAGCAATCAAGAAAGTTGCAAACTCCATATTACTACTCCATATTACTAGACTATATTACTCCATGTTACTACTCCATATAACTCCGTTACTACTCCATAGTACTCCGTATTACTACTCCGTAGTACTCCGTATTACTAATTCACAGTACTACTCCACAATACTACTCCATAGTACTCCGTATTACTACTCCGTAGTACTCCGTATTACTACTCCATAGTACTCCATATTACTAATTCACAGTACTACTCCACAATACTACTCCATATAACTCCGTTACTACTCCATAGTACTCCGTATTACTACTCCGTAGTACTCCATATTACTAATTCACAGTACTACTCCACAATACTACTCCATATAACTCCGTTACTACTCCATAGTACTCCGTATTACTACTCCGTAGTACTCCGTATTACTAATTCACAGTACTACTCCACAATACTACTCCATAGTACTCCGTATTACTACTCCGTAGTACTCCGTATTACTACTCCATAGTACTCCATATTACTAATTCACAGTACTACTCCACAATACTACTCCATATAACTCCGTTACTACTCCATAGTACTCCGTATTACTACTCCGTAGTACTCCATATTACTAATTCACAGTACTACTCCACAATACTACTCCATATAACTCCGTTACTACTCCATAGTACTCCGTATTACTACTCCGTAGTACTCCATATTACTAATTCACAGTACTACTCCACAATACTACTCCATATAACTCCGTTACTACTCCATAGTACTCCGTATTACTACTCCGTAGTACTCCATATTACTAATTCACAGTACTACTCCACAATACTACTCCATATAACTCCGTTACTACTCCATAGTACTCCGTATTACTACTCCGTAGTACTCCATATTACTAATTCACAGTACTACTCCACAATACTACTCCATATAACTCCGTTACTACTCCATAGTACTCCGTATTACTACTCCGTAGTACTCCATATTACTAATTCACAGTACTACTCCATATTACTCCACATTTCTATTCCACAGTACTACTCCATATTACTCCACAGTACTACTCCACAATACTACTCCATACTTACATTCACATATGATTTTGTGACTTTATACCCTATGTTTGTGCACACAGTATCTTTGTTAGGAATTGAAAAGATCAAACCATTTAGAGTCGCAAAGGCGAGTTCATCATTTCACATCAACAATGGATTGATTAAGAAGTTCTCCATCCTATCTTACAGGTATATCATCCGTTCAGATCCCCTGGGGTACGTCCCTAAAGCTGGTGGCAGCAGGGAGAGTCTGGGAAGCAGCACATGTCTTGGGGAGCACACCAAGACAGACGCCTTTCTGATCCATACTTACACACAACCTGCCTATACTGTTTCTGCTGGGGTTGGTTAAAGGGATAGTTCACTTTTTGCACTGCTAACTGATACAATCGGTTTCCAGTAGCATTGCTACAATACCAAAAACATGAACTATTCCTTTAATGCCATAATTAGGTTTTACGTCCTACAGTTCACATTGCATTGTGAAAAGCATGGGGGGGGGGGGGGGGGGGGGTAGCGATCAGTATAATTTCAGAACGTATCACCCCATACTGTATCTGCTGTTCAACTGAAACGGATGTCTTAAACTCTATCTCTCTCTTTCACAATGTGGCCTTTCCAGAGGATATACTCAATGTAGGAACTTAGGGGTTTTAAAGACACTCCATGGGGTCTTTGTTTTCACGTTTGGGGTGTGGGGGAAATTAAACTGTTTAGGCACGCTCTGCAAAGTCCACCTCTGTTCTTAGTATGCAGTATACTCCATATTACCATATGTACTGTCTATTTATTACTTTGTAGAATAATATGTCAATCCAATCAATCATGAATTGTTACTGTACTCATCTGTTGAATGTTTGTTGTCTTTAATATTGACTGTCGTAAATTCTGTAATGTTTACTCTCATTATCTATGCACACTTTGAAAACAAATAGGGTTGCTTTTTGAACTTGATATGGGCAAATCTTTTCTTCCTTATGAAGGGGAATTGCTCTCAACTTTCTTGTGGTATTTTGTTTAATTAGTCCACTGTTGATACAGTCCCAAAATGTTTTGCATGTCAGTAGCCAAGTTGTCAAGATATTGGAATTTTAAGGAGAAAATTGTCTCCAGACATTTTGGGACTGTATCAACATTGGACTAATAAAAACAATACCAAAAGATGCTGTAGTTTGAGTGCAATTCCCCTTTAAGTCTATTTAGGCCAGGATGTAATGCAAGGCACGTTTAGCACACTGTAATTTGCCATTATGCCGGCATGCCCAGTGTTTACTATGATGGCGATGGTACGTCAGGGAAAAGGCATTTAAAACGTGCATTGTCGGCTGTATAGGGCACCGCGCAAAACTCGCTTGGCATTGAATCCCGGTCTTAGTTTATGTATATACTTGACAGTGTCGGTGCACATTAATCAACATATTATTAATGATTTTTTTAAAATCATTTTAGACAGTATTAATGAATTGACACGCGTCTTTTTACATTCAAAACACGCCATTCAAATGAACAATAGCAAAAAAACGACACATGGAAATAAGCTTCAAGTGTACAGGCACCATCATTTTAACTATGTAGTTATTTAGGACCGTGCATGTATTGATCCGTTTGTTTCGGTTTGCAGAGCCTCTTTGATTTGATTTAATGATGTCACAACTACATTCTCATGAGGTATTGAGGTGTCATGTTTATACTAACCCATGAACCATATATGAGCTTATTGTACTTAACCCACTTAAACAGTAATCTGAGTACTATATCCAAGCAATATAAAATAATACGATATAGCGCTGCACAACCAAAGTGACCCTTTAGTTTAGCAGATAAAAGACTACCAACAAACAATGTAAGCATTAGACAGATTGAAACAAATTAAGAGCACTGAGTTCATGTTTCTTGAAGCTCCCTGGGACTATGATGGATTGGAATGCTTATGGTGTGAGTAGTGTTGTCAAATAGTCATGTTAAATATGATAAACTACCTCCAGGCTCTCAAGTAGTTCTGCCCCCTGTTGTGCTTGATATCCCATAATATCCAAAATATACTGAACAAAAATATAAACGCAACATGCAACAATTTATAAGATTTTACTGAGTTACAGTTCATGGAAGGAAAATAAGTTAATTGAAATAAATTCCTAAGGTCCTAATCTATGGATTCACATGACTCAGCAGGGGCGCAGCCATGGGTGGGCCTGGGAGGGCATAGGCCCACCCGCTGGGAAGCCAGGCCCAGCCAATCAGCCAAAGAAATACTCCTCAGTTTCATCAGCTATCTGGGTGGCTGGTCTCAGGACTGGCGTGGTTGCATGTGGTCTGCGGTTGTGAGACTGGTAGACGTACTGCCAAATTTTCTAAAACAACGCTTATGGTAGATAAATTAACATTCAATTCTCTGGCAACAGCTCTGGTGGACAGTCCTGCAGTCAGCATGCCAATTGCACCCTCCCTCAAAACTTGATACATCTGTGGCATTGTGTGGTAACAAAATTGCACATTTTAGAGTGGCCTTTTATAGTCTTTAGCACAAGGTGCACCTGTGTAATGATCATGCTGTTTAATCCGGTTCTTGATATGCCACACCTGTCAAATGGATGGATTATTTTGGCAAAGGAAAATTGCTCACAGAGAGAGAGAGAGAAAATACATACAGTATATATATATATATATACACCCGTGCGGTTGTGTTTGTCTGTGCGAGCCCTTACGCTTGTCAGTGTGTGTGGTGTTAGATAAAGGTGTGTGTTTATGTATGGCTGTCTGTCTGTGTGTGTGTGTGTGTGTGTGTGTGTGTGGTGTGTGGTGTGTGTGGTGTTAGATAAATGCTTAAGAGCTCAGAGGAAGACAGCAGAAAGTCCCTGAGGAAGGGTTCAGGTTAAGAGGAAGGGAGATGGCAGAGTGACGGCTTTACACTGCCCCTTGAGAGAGCTATCTTAAGTAGTAGACTCTCACATTTATTGGACAGAAGGTACAGCTTGATAAAATGACACCTATCCCAAACACTCTGACTGTATATGAAATAGATATTTTACCTTTTTACATTGATAGAAGGAATAGCTATTTCAATAGTTATCATTGCTTTCTAACCTCTATAAGACCAACCAGATAATGCTTATGAAAATCAACCTGCAGATCAGGAAACTAGGAGACAGAAGCACTCCTTGGCTTGTCTCATAGCCAAATCAAATCTTTGTATTTAATTTTTGCATCCTCCTTAGGCCTAATAGCATCCCGTGTAATTCATTATCTAGAACACAACGTAATTGTCTTGTGTTATGCTGTCTCATGATGTTCGCATGCATTACAAACCTGCCCATAGGGATTCACACAGCAACACACACCTAAACATCTTTGTGTTGTTTTTTTTCTTCCCTAGGGAGATTTAGAATTGTATCGAAAACTAGACACATAGCTGTTCTTTGATCTGAAGCACTACTCCACCTACCAACTCTCTCTCCATGGTGGATCCAATCGCTGCTAGACCGTCTTAGTCTGAATTTAATCAAAGGTACGAGATCAGTGAAAATCGTCATGAATAAATATTGGGGAAAGTACTCCGATGGTCTTGGATTTGGTTTGGATCCGTTCTGCTTCGCTTCGCTTCCTTCACAGCCTTTTACATGTTCCTTTAGTTAATGAATCATTTTAATCAAAACACGTCTCACCACCACTCATCTCATTCTATCACATCTTCAAAAATAAACAGCCTTGTTTAAAAAATAAATAAAGGTACAGGTCCTTATTGAAGAGCTGCTAAAATGCCTAGATGTCAGGAAACAGCAAGGGACACAAGGTAGCGGCCTAGCAGGGAGCTGACTGTCACATAAGAAAAAGCTGCTAATGTATTCTGCTGATTTCGTTCACCGCTGAGGTGTCAACGCCTCTTCAAGTGTTAGTGTCCAGAGCCACAGCAAACGATCCCTTTTAACTTCATCTCAGTCGTTGTGGTATCATAAAGAAAAAACATAACAAACATTTGAATATGCAAATGAACCACTTAATTGACCTTACGTTAAGGCCCAGAATTCTGGGCAACCAATTGCAGCCCTCCAATGGATTGCAAATGTCGTCGAGTCAGACACCTCAGACAAGCTCACGTTTAAATCACATCACAACGTTTTCTTCAAAGAATGTATGTTTAAATGGCTAAATAATTTAACAGTGCACCAGGAGCACTTGCTACTGTGATTTCTGAAATGCAGAGCCTGTTCATGGAGTATTTTTCTAATCTGAAATGATACTTTTTGCTGCATTGTTTTCAAACTGTCTCATTCACCACCAAACGTTGCTAACACTAGCTAGCAAATTAATAATTTTTTCTTCACAAAATGTATGTTAACTAGCTAAGTTAGCAATGTTATAAGTACAACTCCCATCAGCTGTTGACATCAGGATACGATTTGAGAGCACTAGTTTGCCCAAAAAGTGGTATAGCTTTGACTGCATGCTGACAGTAAATTCAGAGCCATTCAGTGACTAGCTAACTTACACTACAAATATAATTTTACCAGGTTCCCGTGAAGCAGCTTCACCAGGTTCCCGTGAAGAGTTTCATGATTAGCAAGGGGTAGTCTCTGTGTTTTATTTTCTTGTGTATTAGAAACAGTTTGAGATCATTGTGAAGGGATTTCGCCAGTGGTTGAATAGGGAATTGGGCTTCCTGGGAAAAAGTTGTCTGAGGTTGTAACAGTAAACCAAGGGTCAGTTGTAGCTATGGGAACCTTGTTAGAGGGGAGAGAAGAGGAGGAGTTGGGTAAACAAAATATGAAATAAAGGTTAAATTAAATGTTAAATAGAGGTTAAATAAAAAATGTATAAGCAAACATCAATACATTTGTGGTGATGGTCGTTTAGATCTGAGACTTTACCTGCCATGTTGATGGAGAGAGGGAGAGAGAGAGGGAGAGAGAGAGGGGGAGAGAGAGAGAGGGGGAGAGGGGGAGGGGGAGAGAGAGGGGGAGAGGGGGAGGGGGAGAGAGAGAGAGAGGGAGAGAGAGAGAGAGCCGGAGAGAGAGGGGGAGAGCGGGAGAAAGAGAGATAGAGAACATTTAGATCTGAGACTCAAGGGCATTTATTTACCTGCAAGGGTGAGAGAGAGGGAGAGAGAGAGTGATAGGGAAGGAGAGAAGGAGAGAGAGAAAGACCATTTAGAGCTGAGACTCAAGTGCAGTTCTTTACCTGCAAATCAAATCAAAGTTTATTGGTTGCGTAAAAATCTAATGTAAATGATATAGGATGAGCCATGACTAGAATACAGTATATACACTGAGCGTACAAAACATTAAGAACACGTAGTGATACAATCTTCGGCAGAATCATTTTGCAAGGAGATTCCTGCAAAAATATTATTTGAAAATGAACAGTGCTTCTACACCTGCGTTGCTTGCTGTTTTGGGGTTTTAGGCTGGGTTTCTGTACAGCACTTTGAGATATCAGCTGATGTACGAAGGGCTATATAATAAATACATTTGATTTGAAATTTGATTTGATTTGAACAGCAAAATGAAGGGGGAGAAAAAAACAATACAAAGAAATGACATAAGACCCGACATCAGAACAGGAACATGATATCTTACTAGCATTTGTTGCAGAGTATATGAAGTATAAAAAAAATAAAATAGAGAATCAAATCCCTACAATGTCGAGTACCTTATTTCCAACGCAGTCATGGGTGAACATGGAGTAAGGGCTAAGTACGCACCAGCGTGGGACCCCCCATGTTGAAGGTCAGCAAGTGAGAGAAGGAGGGGGGAAAGAGGGAGGGGAGAGAATTTAACTTGGTTAAGCTTCTCTAGATGACGTACAATGGTTCCAGACACTACCCCACACATCCTGTCTCAGACCTTATCTCCCCCATGGCAGAAGGAGGGAGAGACTGGGCACAGACATTGTGGATACAAGTAATTGGTTAATCACGCCATCCCTTCACATGGTTTACAGTAGGTGAAGACACATATTCACATATGAAGACAAAATTCTCTCTCCTGACCTCTTCCCTTTCTGATATTCTGCATAGCAAAAGGGACATGTGATGGACAAGCCTGACTTCTCCCCTCTCTGGGCCCCAGTGGGGCCCATATGAGGGAGGAAGTGCAACTGCAAACACCAGAGTCCGAAGGGATACATTCTAATAACAAAGAGTTCAACAGTTCAATCATGTAAGCATGTTATGCAGATAAGACATCTTAAGACATCTTAATTATCTATGTCACCAAGCTAATTCTGATTCTTCCACCACATTCCCCTCTCAAGGGACGGAGTCCCTTCCGGAGACATCAGAACAGTAACATGATATCTTACTAGCATTTGTTGCAGAGTATATGAATTATAAAAAAATAAAATAGAGAATCAAATCCCTTCAATCGAGTCGAGTACCTTATTTCCATGTAAGATTCCTCCGTTGGGAAACTGAGTTCACAACCTTTATTCCTCAAGACATAATAATACATTGTTGAGGAAAATACAGAAATAAGAAATGCTCCCTAAGTTACAGGAGAATCGGTGTCTAAACACAGGCCTCATCACCACAGATAGGACAGTCATCTCTCTGAACATGCCCACAGACATAACAGATTGTAGAATTATCTGTGCAGTCTGATTCAACATCTGGGAGAACAAGTTCCTTCCCTAGTCATGGATATAGTAGATGGGCCGCATCGCCCTCTTCTCTCTAGTCTTCACCCAAGGTGGGAGGGACTCCTGTCTCTATCATGTGACAACGTGTTAGCACTGGTAACCCAGAAGGGCCCAGCCAGAGTTTCTACACCTGATCGTATGTACGAAGTCGTTTCCACTTCCTTGATTCAGCTGGACCTACAGAGGATTGTAAGTCAGATATATAAGTAGTTGAAAAAGTTAACAGGAAGTGAAACCATCTGTAACACATCTGCTGCTTTGCTGCCAAATCAGCCACTGTGTTGCCCTTGGAGACAGGTGCAAGACAGTTAGTATGAGCCAAACATTTACATACAGCGATTTTTAGAAGGGAGAAGAATGGCTTTCAAAAGGTTATCAACAAGTTTAAATTGAGAAATTGTTTCCCCAGAGGACGTGAGGAACCCACGCTGTTTCTACAGGGTGAAATCTGACCTTGGTTTTGATACCATGTCGATCAGAGGTGTGCAGTCGTGGGGTTCTCCATCCATGTTCAGCAACAGTGTTGCTGGATTGAGCCTGAGTCAACACAGGAGACATAAAAGCTTTCTTCTCACACACAAACAGATGGAAAGGGTTTAGAATGTGCACAGGGCGACCGAGACGTGGAGAAGCAGTCATGAGTTGTTTCAGTTTCGTCAGGGCAGTCAGTCAGTCAGTCATTTTATTTTATGATTCATATCCATCTTGTGACCGTAAATGAGTTCTGAGAGAGGCTGGACAACCTTGGCCTAGTCAGGCAACCACGCCCTACAGTACACTATCATACCAGTCAGTGACATCATGTGTGGTTTGGTACCTGGCTTTGGGACAGAAATAGCCTGTGCTCTCTCTGGACCCCAGCTGTCTGCCATTGGTGTGGTATCATGTCCTAAAATACTTAAATAGTTTGTATTCATACTTTGTGGTCTCTACCAGAAAGATCAAAAGGTGCTTGAGTGTCAGTTTTACATGCCTGAAGAGTACAGTAACAAGTCATCAACGTGCAATATTATGTGTTCCCCTGCGGGGGGAACGAAACCCTCCAAATGTTGTGCCAATGCAGCTGAAAACATTGCAGGGGTCTCAGTATACTTCTTTCCGAGGAACGTGAACGCTAACCAGAACTGTGACTCTGGTGCAACGGGAATGCTAAAAAAAATAATGCATTAGCCAAATCAATAACAGAAAACCAATTAGCTGTGGCTGAGACTGCAGATAACGTAGTTGGATTGAGAACCACAGTGGCAAAGACAGCATTCTTAAACTGGCCTTAATCTTGAACTAAACGGCAATCCCCTGAGGCTTTCCTTACTGACAAGGCAGGGGTATCAAGGTGACTCTGGACACAGGACTAACGCTCCGTACTCTAGCAATGAAGCATGTACCGGAGTAATACCAGCAATAGCTTATTTACTGACTGGATACTGTGCTCTGGAGGGGCGCCTGGTGTCTGTAGCAGTAACCACAAGCATTCACCAGTCCCTTCATCCAAACCCCAGTATCCGCCCACTCATCTGTCTGATTTTGCCAGGGACACGTGTGGTGCGCTATCCTCAAACATGTAGAGCTATTGCTGTGCAGGGGTTAAATGAACTCCTAGAGCACAAAAATCACTGCACAATACAGACCCTCACTCTGTACTGATTATGATGCTACACTTTCTAAAAGCCATTTGTTATCATATCTCAGGTCTCTTGTCAATGGTGAAAAATGGTAGGTGCAATGTAAGTCTGCTTCAGACATTAAACTGGCCCCAATGGGTTTAAGCCATTAAGAAAACACGAGCAATACTGGGCACCTCATTATCAACCACCCATGAATAATACCAGTCACAAAACTCAGACATCAACATCAATTGCTCCCTCTCCTCCTCATGTATAACAGTGAGCCGTGAGGGGACACACAATACATTAATGCCTAATTTGCACAAGTGGTCCCTGCCCATTAGATTGACCAGGCAGTGATTGGAGTAGAGAAATTGGCGTTTACATTTTTCCTCACAAAAGTAGACAGGCAGAGGCATAGCATGTTCTTGGAATGGGAGGCCTGAAGCCCCAACAGTTTTGACTGTTTCACTAGACATGGGAGGCTTTTTCATAGCCTTTCAATTAATGGCAGACATAGCAGCCCCAGTGTCAACAAGAAATATTATTGACTCACCATTGACACAAGACTCCACAGTTGGCTCAATTCGAGGAAGGGTATGGCTCTGGTTGTTCTACTGGTTCTGATGATTCTCCCTGTTCTTTCCCTGTCCCCTCATCATGTCAATTCTCCTCCTGCTGTTCCTGTCCTGGATTGTATAGGGTCATCTGTGCAGGCGGCCCCGACTGCCAGGCCACAGGTTGGCCTCTGCCTCGAGGGTCCCCTTGTTGACCCCACTGTTGCTGAGGGGCCCCCTGTTTGGGTGGCACTGGCCATTGGTTGGTTGGCTGCAAACATGGCTGTTGTTGAGCAGAGGGTGTCCACGCAGGCCCTCCTCTCCCCCTTCCTATAGGTTGTGACTCTTTCTGTCCGCTTGTCTGGCTCCTCCAGCCGCACCCTTCCTCTGTGGTCTGAGAGTTGACGTCATCCCCAACACCAGCATGGCCAGTCCAGAGAGGAGTTTGTCCACTTGTGAGGTGTCTGTTTCTCAAACTAGACACTCTAATGTACTTGTCCTCTTGCTCAGTTGTGCACCGGGGCCTCCCACTATTTCTATTCTGTTTAGAGCCAGTTTGCGTGGTTCTGTGAAGGGAGTAGTACACAGCGTTGTACGGGATCTTCAGTTTCTTGCGAATTTCTCGCATAGGATAGCCTTCATTTGTCAAGAATAGACTGATTAGTTTCAGAAGAAAGTTCTTTGTTTCTGGCCATTTTGAGCCTGTAATCGAACCCACAAATGCTGATGCCCCAGATACTCAACTAGTTTAAAGGCCAGTTTTATTGCTTCTTTAATCAGACAACAGTTTTCAGCTGCACTAATTGCAAAAGGGTTTTCTAATGATCAATTAGCCTTTTAAAATTATACATTTGGATTAGCTAACACAACGTGCCATTGGAACACAGGAGTGATGGTTGCTGATAATGGGCCTCTGTAGGCCTATGTAGATATTCCATAAAACAATCAGCTGTTTCCAGCTACAATAGTCATTTACAGCATTATTAATGTTTACACTGGCTTGCGAAAGTATTCACCAGTTTTTGGAAAGCATTTTTCCAATTTTGTTGCCTTACAACTTGGAATTAAAACAGATTTTTTTTGGGGGGGGTTTGTATCATTTGATTTACACAACATGCCTACCACTTTGAAGATGCAAAATATTTTTTTATTGTGAAACAAATATGAAATAATACCAAAAAAAAATGAAAACTTGAGGGTGCATAACTATTCAACCCCCTCCCAAAGTCAAAACTTTGCAGAGTCACAATTTGCAGCAATTACAGCTACAAGTCCCATGAGGTAATGCTCTATAAGCTTGGCACATCTATCCCCAGGGATTTTTGCCCATTCGTTAAGGCAAAACTGTTCCAGCTCCTTCAAGTTGGATGGGTTCCGCTGGTGTACAGCAATCTCTAAGTCATACCACAGATTCTCAATTGGATTGAGGTCTCGGCTTTGACTAGGCCATTCCAAAACATTAAAAGTTTCCCTTTAAACCACTTGAGTGTTGCTTTAGCAGTATACTTAGGATCATTGTCCTGCTGGAAGGTGAACCTCCTTCCCAGTCTCAAATCTCTAGAAGACTGAAACAGGTTTCCCTCAATAATTTCCCTGTATTTAGCACCATCCATCATTCCTTAAATTCTGACCAGTTTTCCAGTCCCTGCCAATGAAAAACATCCCCACAGCATGATGCTGCCACCACCATCCTTCACTGTGGGGATGGTGTTCAAGGTAATGAGAGGTGTTGGGTTTGCGCCTGACATAGCGTTTGGCCAAAATGGCCAAAAATGTCACGCGAGACTAGGTGGGTGAAGGAATCAGACGCAGAGAGTTCCACTGGGGAAAAGTGCTCTTTACTTCGGCACACAAAATGATAAGCCCAACAATACAGGGCACGGATATACATCGTGACAACCCAAAAAACACAGGGTGCCAAGTTAAGAAAATAAATCCACCTCTACCTAAAATGCACACACGTAACATAAAGACAATCCCGCACAAAACAAGGGCAGGTCTACCTACTAAATATTGGGAAGCTCATTAAACCAAACAACAGAAACACAGGTGAAATTAATAAGACAAAACAAACAGACAAATGAAAAAGGGATCGGTGGCAGCAAGTAGGACGGTGACGACGACCATCGAGCACCGCCCGAACAGGCAGGGGAGCCATTGTGGAACGGGGAGGGGCTGTAACTTCCTTCTAGGCAAGTGCAGAGGAGCCTTGCTCTGAGCACACACCGAGCACTAGGAGACATAACATTTCACGTCCTTAGCCAACGTGGGCCACCAGTATCTCCCTCTAAGACTCCGCACTGTCCTCTCGATGCCAGGATGACGCGAGTATGAGCCCAACCGATTAGCTTATCCCGGTCCACCTCGGCACGTACTGAGCCCCCGCTGGACAGTTAGGGGGGGCCGGCTCTAACCGTGAGGCCCTCTATCTCTGCGTCCACCTCCCATACTACCGGTGCCACGAGACATGAAGGTGGAATGATGGGAGTTGGCTCAACGGACCGCTCGCTATCATAGAGGCGGGACAGCGCGTCGGCTTTGGTGTTTTGGGAGCCTGGCCGGTGCGAGATGGTGAACCGAAACCGGGTAAAAAAAAACATCTCCTCGCTGCCCGGATATACTCGAGATTACGATGGTCAGTCCAGATGAGAAAAGGGTGTTTCACCCCCTCAAGCCAATGTCTCCACACCTTCAGAGCCTTGACTACAGCTAACCACTCCCGGTCCCCCACATCATAGTTCCGCTCCGCCGGACCGAGCTTCCTCGAAAAGAAGGCACAAGGGCGGAGCTTGGGTGGCACGCCAGAGCGCTGGGACAGCACGGCCCCGACCCCCGCCTCGGACGCGTCCACCTCCACTATGAACGCTAAAGAGGGGTCCGGATGCGCCAACACTGGCGCATTGGTGAACAGCTCCTTCAGACGACTGAAAGCTCTACCCGCCTCTGCTGACCAACGCAAGCACATCCTTCTTCTTCACAAAAAAGAAGCTTGAGGAGATGGGTGATGCGGAGGGCCAAATGTACCCCTGTCCCAGCGATTCAGCAACTTATATATCTCCATAGCTACTGTCTCCTCCTGGGACAATGAATACACGTGACTCCTAGGAAGTGCAGTGTTCTCCAAGAGGTCTATCGCCAGTCCCCTCGACGATGGGGTGGTAATTGGGTCGCCCTCTTTTTACTGACGGCGATAGCCAAATCGGCATATTCAGAGGGAATGCGCACGGTGGAAACCTGGTCTGGACTCTCCACCGTAGTCGCACCAACGGCAACTCCTATACACCTGCCTGAACACTCCTCCAACCACCCATTAAGAGCCCCCTGTCACCAGGAAATCACCGGGTTGTGCTGAGCTAGATAGGGAATTATCAAAGCCACTGGAAATGCAGGTGACTCGATAAGGAACAGACTAATCTGCTCCTTATGACTCCCCTGCGTTACCATGTCCAGTGGCACCGTGGCCTCCCTTACCACTCCCGACCCTAATGGTCGGCTATCTAAGGAGTGCACGGGGAAAGGTAGGTCTAACGACACAAGGGGAATCCCTAGCTTTAACGTGAGCCCCCGATCCATGAAATTCCCAGCTGCGCTTGAATCGACTAGCGCCTTAAGCTGTAGAGAGGGAGAAAACCCAGGGAAAGAGGTTAACACATACATATGACCGACAGGAAGCTCTGGGTGAGTCTGGTGCTGACTCACCTGGGGTGATCGAGTAGTGCTCCGCCTGCCCTACCGACTCCCAGACGAGTTCCTCCAGCACCGGTCGGCCGTGTATCCGACCACAACTGGTGCAGGAGGACACTCCTCCTCCGGTCCCCCTCGAAGCCGCCCCTCCTAACTCCATAGGGATAGGAGCAGGTGGGCTGGGAGGTGAAAACGACAGGACCTGTTCCGAACGCCCACGGGCAGCCAGCAGGTTGTCGAGACGGATGGCCATCTTGATGAGCTCCTCCAGCATAAGGGTGGTGTCCCGACACGCTAGCTCCCTGCGGACGTCCTCCCTGAGGCTGCCTCAGAAATGGTCTATCAAGGCCCTGTAGTTCCACCCTGCTCCTGCGGCCAAGGTCCTGAACTCCAGGGCAAAGTCCTGCGCGCTCCTCGTCTCTTGACGCAGGTGGAACAGCCGTTGACCCACCGCACGACCCTCTGGTGGATGGTCAAACACAGCTCGGAATCGGCGGGTGAACTCGGGGTAATGATCCCTCGCCGAGTCTGGACCATTCCACACTGCGTTGGCCCACTCTAGGGCTCATCCAGTCAGACGAGGGCGCTCACGCTCTCCTCTCCGGAGGGAGTAGGACGAACGGTCGCCAGGTAAAGTTCCAGTTGTAGGAGGAAACCCTGACACCGTTCCATCATACTCCCGTGGGAGCGCCAGCCGAAGAGCCCCGAAGCCGGATGCGGTAGCAGGAACAGGAGTGCTGGAGATGAGGTGGGAAGGCCACTCCTCTCCCATCGATCCATCCTCTCCATCATTTGATCCATTGCAGAACCAATCCTGTGGAGAACACTGGTATGATGGAGGACCCTTTTCTCCATCGATGGGAGAGGAGGTGCGGCTGCTCCTGCTGATTCCATACAGGGTGCGGGATTCTCTCACGCGAGACTAGGTGGGTGAAGGAATCAGACGCAGAGAGTTCCACTGGGGAAAAGTGCTCTTTACTTCGGCACACAAAATGATAAGCCCAACAATACAGGGCGCAGACATACAACGTGACAACCCAAAAACACAGGGTGCCAAGTTAAGAAAATAAATCCACCTCTACCTAAAATGCACACACGTAACATAAAGACAATCCCGCACAAAACAAGGGCAGGTCTACCTACTAAATATAGGGAAGCTCATTAAACCAAACAACAGAAACACAGGTGAAACTAATATGACAAAACAAACAGACAAACAAAAAAGGGATCGGTGGTGGCTAGTAGGACGGTTAAGACGACCGCCGAGCACCGCCCGAACAGGCAGGGGAGCCAACTTTAGCGGAAGTTGTGACAAAAAAGCTAAATTTTAGTCTCATCCATGACCATATGTTTGGGGAGTCTCCCACATGCCTTGTGTTTGCTTATTTTGTTCGGGCCAGTCTTCCATAAAGCCCAGCTCTGTGGAGTGTACGGCTTAAGGAGCTTTGCAGCTCCTTCAGATTTATCTTTGGTCTCTTTGTTTCCTCTCCTTGCCTGGTCCGTGAGTTTTTGTGGGCAGCCCTCTCTTAGCAGGTTTGTTGTGGTGCCATATTCTTTCCATGTTTAAATAATGGATATATTAGGATATGTTTTTATTTACTTTATTTAACTAGGCAAGTCAGTTAAGAACACATTCTTATTTTCAATGACGGCCTAGGAACAAAGGCCTGCCTTGTTCAGGGGCAGAACGACAGATTTGTACCTTGTCAGCTCTGGGGTTTGAACTTGCAACCTTCCGGTTACTAGTCCAACGCTCTAACCACTAGGCTAACCCAACTCTGATCATTACTTCTCCACAACTTTGTCCCTGACCTGTTTGTAGAGCTCCTTGGTCTTCATGGTGCCACTTGCTTGGTGGTGTTGCAGACTCTGGGGCCTTTCAGAACAGGTGTATATATACTGAGATCATGTGACAGATCATGTGACACTTAGATTGCACACAGGTGGCTTTATTTAACTAATTATGTGACTTCTGAAGGTAATTGGTTGCACCAGATCTTATTCAGGGGTTTCACAGCAAAGGGGGTGAATACATATGTACGTACCACATTTCCATTTTTTATGTGTTATAAGTTTTTTAAACAAGTCATTTTTTTCCATTTCACTTCACCAATTTGGACTATTTTGTGTATGTCCATTACACGACGTCCAAATAAAATCCATTTAAATTACAGGTTGAAATCCAACAAAATATGAAAAACACCAAGGGGAATGAATACTTTTGCAAGGCACTGTATTTCTGATCAATTTGATGTTATTTTAATGGACAAAAAAAAAAGTGCTTTTCTTTCAAAAACAAGGACATTTCTAAGTGACCTCAAACTTTTGAACGGTAGTGTATATATTTTGAACAATGTGCGGGATGTGGTATCCACTCGGCTCACTTCCTCTCAGATGGGTCCAATCTGCTTCGTTCATGGAGTGTGGTCTCCCTGAGATCCCAAGTTTGAGGGATCCCTCATGTACTACTTACCCAGGTCATCAGGAGCGGTCACCAAGTGAAGATTCATATCCCATCCTCGTCGCCAAATATGGTGGTTATTTCTTTATTATCAAATGACGAGAGACAGACTTATCACACAAGTCAGAGTTATACTTAAACTAAATCTTTATTAACTTATTAATAAAGAAAGCAGGTCACAATACACACACAAGTGAATGATGTGAGTGCTCTGCAATAACAAGGCTGGTCAACTCAACACTCTTACTGTTGGGTTGAGAGCCTCAACACAAAGAATACAAAGATATTTTATAGCAAAGATACATGAGTCTACATGACAAACAACAGATGTATGGAATGGGTCACAAAGTGAGACTTGATATATAAGAAAGGAGTATCCCCCAGCCAGATAGCATTTGCTATGAAGACTGCTCTTATTGTACAGAGTTTGGCCCCTAAGACAAGGCTCTCATCTCATCCCTGGTATCTCACAGTACAGAAACACTAACTCATTCTATTGCATAAATCAATTGTCAGCTCCAGATAACCATATCTTAAGCAAAATCCATGTGCTTGACCACACACCTAGACTAGCTGCAGGGAGCTGGAGTAGAACCCATCCCTTTGCAAAAACACAGCCTTAGTAATGTTTTACTGTTTGTTATGTATATATAATTGTTAACTATTATTATTAAACAAATCAGGTAAATACATGATTTGCCTCTCACAGAGCTCAATGAGGGGAGTGAGCCTCTGGGCCATGCACTATCCCAGGATAGGTGCAACATCAGAGATGATGTACAATGGTTCCAGACACTACCCCACACATCCTGTCTCAGACCTTATCTCCCCCAAGGTCGAAGGAGGGAGTGACTGGAGCACAGACATTGTGGAGACAAGTAATTGGTTCCCCATTAATCACACCATCCCTTCACATGGTTTAGAATAGGTAAAGACACATTGACATATGAAGACAATTGTTCCCTCCTGTCCTCTTCCCTTTCTGATATTCTGCATAGCAAAAGGGACATGTGATGGACAAGCCTGACTTCTCCCCTCTCTGGGCCCCAGTGGGGCCCATATGAGGGAGGAAGTGCAACTGCAAACACCAGAGTCTGAAGGGATACATTCTAATAACAAGAGTTCAACAGTTCAATCACACAAGTATGTTATGCAGATAAGACATCTTAATTATCTATGTTACCGAGCTAATTCTGATTCTTCCGCCACACACTTGCTGACAGAGTGAGGGGTTGGAGGTAATTAGTGCTCCTCCGTATATAAGCCCTGGAGTCCAAGTCCCGAATTTCCATTGATTTCACCCCTATCTATTTTACACACAGAAATTTGTTACAATCTCATTCCTGGTCCTTTTTGATTGACGGGGAAGCTCAATTGCCTCTCCATCAATTCCTGCTTCAGCTCCTCTTCCATCGTTGTTTTCCCTCAGCTGATGATGATGCAGTACCCTCCCAAACTGGCTTGGTAATACACAAGCTGATGAAGGCTATGATTCAAACAATGGTGCTGTTCCAATACTCCAGAAACACATCCGTCCTTCCTACCCAAGTAATAGGGTGGTTACCATGCTTACAGCTATCAAATCCATGTTAGACCTGTGATTACCTTAAGAAAACAAGGACGGACAGATGCATTTTGAACACGGACAATATGTGGTGCCTGTCTGGGGAGGAAATGTGTTGGGAGCTGGATTTAATTTGTCTTTATCACTGGGTAGTAGTGATGTGGAAAATGTACCATCCTTAGAAATCGACAGATAGAGATATTATTTATTTGGTTGTCTTATATAATTTATCCTCCCATCTGATTGTTTACTGCGATCTGTTCATTTGAAATTAAAGATGTCTGTTAGATTCCCCTCCAAATGTGATCTTCCTTGCCTCCCCATATGATGTTCTCATGAAAAGCCAGACAAAAATGAAGTGGGTTTTAGAAATGAGAGTGTATGAGCTCAGCAGACAAACAAGCATTACCTCGTAAGTAAATATGCAACGGGATGTGATTCTACGATTCAATGTTATGTTGTTCGTGATTTTGAAAAAAGGAAGAGCACAAAAGTGAATTGAAGAGAGTGACACCAGTTTTCATAATATATATTCATAAATAAAAGGCCAGGGTGTCGTACCCTGACCTTAGAGAGCCCTTTTATTTCTCTATTTGGTTAGGTCGGGGTGTGATTTGGGTGGGCATTCTAGTTTTTCTATTTCTTTGTTGGCCGGGTATGGTTCCCAATCAGAGGCAGCTGTCTATCGTGGTCTCTGATTAGGGATCATACTTAGGTAGCCATTTTTCCCACTTCAGATTGTGGGATCTTGTTTTTGCATAGTTGCTGTTTAGCCCTGCTGAACTTTACGTTCGGTTTTGTATCTACACATAATAACAACAACAGATGGACTACAACTAATAACAACAGATAAGACTACAACTAACAACAACAGATGGACTACAACTAATAACAACAGATGGACTACAACTAATAACAGATACTACAACTAATAACAACAGATAAGACTACAACTAATAACAACAGATGGACTACAACTAATAACAACAGATGGACTACAACTAATAACAGATACTACAACTAATAACAACAGATAAGACTACAACTAATGACAACAGATGGACTACAACTAATAACAACAACAGATGGGCTACAACTAATAACAGATAAGACTACAACTAATAACAGATGGACTACAATTAATAACAACAACAGATGGACTACAACTAATAACAACAACAGATGGACCACAACTAATAACGATTGCTCAGTTTGGCCAGGCGGCCAACTCTAAGAAGAGTCTTGATGGTTCCAAACTTCTTCCATTTAAGAATGATGGAGGCCACTGTGTTTTTGGGGACTGCAGATATTTTTTGGTACCCTTCCCCAGATCTGTGCCTCGATACAATCCTGTCTCGGAGCTTTACTGACAATTCCTTCAACCTCATGGCTTGGATTTTGCTCTGACATGCACTGTCAACTGTGGGACCATATATAGACAGGTGTGTTCTTTTCCAAATCATGTCCAATCAATTGAATTTGCCACAGCTGAACTCCAATCAAATTGTAGAAACATCTCAAGGATGATCAATGGAAACAGGATGCACCTGAGCACAATTTCGAGTGTCATAGCATAGGGTCTGAATAATTCTATAAGTAAGCTATTTATGTTTTTTTTTTTTTTTATGCATTTGCTAAAATTCTATAAGCTTGTTTTTACTTTGTCATTTTGGGGAATTGTGTGTAAATTGATGAGGATTTTAAAAAATGTAATCCTTCAGAGTAAGGCTGCAACGTAACAAAATGTGGAAAAAGGGAAGGGGTCTGAATACTTTCTGAATGCTCTGTATCTCACCACGGATCCAAAAGACTTCAGTCTAATTTGTTGTGTTGATTCTGACTGATGGTTGTGACGAGTGCTGTGTCTGTGACCTCCAGTGAGCCAAGCTGTGACGTGAACGGTGTATCCCCCTGGCCCTGTCTGGAGCCCCGGAGCCTGGGAACCAGAGGAGGGGCCATGGGAACATCCTATCTGCCTGAATATCTGCATTTCTACCTGGGGAAATGACATGAACACAGCAGCACCTCCGGGACAAATACTTCCTCTGACTGAAACACTAAAGCCACGGATTTGGAGAAAGCGCATCCAATTAACCCTGAGACGGACCTGAGGATGATACCACGGAGAACGACTCGTACGTGCCTATCAAAGCTGAAAGCCCATTGTGCCGTGCCCAATGGCACCCTATCTCTACATAGTGCACTACTGTGGGCCATGGTGAAAAGTAGTGCACTATATAGGGAATAGGGCTCTGGTCTAAAGTAGTGCACTATATAGGGAATAGGGCTCTGGTCTAAAGTAGTGCTCTATATAGGGAATAGGGTGCCATTTGGGATGCATGCCATCTATGAAGAATGGGGAAGGGGAGATAAAGCTTTTCACCACTCTCAAAGCCTTATTGTACAAAATTCTTCTTTCCACAGATATTTCGAAATGTAAGATACACCACAACAATTACTCTTGGAGGATTAGATTTCTGTTAGATTTCTGTCTATCGTACGTGATACAAATGAGATGTTATGAGATGTTATGAGATGCTATGAGATGTTATGAGATGTTATTCTCAGCCTCTGTATGAGTACATTAGAATGCTGCATTAGCAGCCATACTATACAAATATTCCTGATCTCCCTCTGTAGAGGTGGGTGATGGGACCCTGTAGAGGTGGGTGATGGGACTCTGTAGAGGTGAGTGATGGGACCCTGTAGAGGTGGGTGATGGGACCCTGTAGAGGTGGGTGATGGGACTCTGTAGAGGTGGGTGATGGGACTCTGTAGAGGTGGGTGATGGGACTCTGTAGAGGTGGGTGATGGGACTCTGTAGAGGTGGGTGATGGGACTCTGTAGAGGTGGGTGATGGGACCCTGTAGAGGTGGGTGATGGGACTCTGTAGAGGTGGGTGATGGGACTCTGTAGAGGTGGGTGATGGGACCCTGTAGAGGTGGGTGATGGGACCCTGTAGAGGTGGGTGATGGGACTCTGTAGAGGTGGGTGATGGGACCCTGTAGAGGTGGGTGATGGGACTCTGTAGAGGTGGGTGATGGGACCCTGTAGAGGTGGGTGATGGGACCCTGTAGAGGTGGGTGATGGGACTCTGTAGAGGTGGGTGATGGGACCCTGTAGAGGTGGGTGATGGGACTCTGTAGAGGTGGGTGATGGGAGAGGGAATGGGACTCTGTAGAGGTGGGTGATGGGAGGGAGAATGGGACCCTGTAGAGGTGGGTGATGGGACTCTGTAGAGGTGGGTGATGGGACTCTGTAGAGGTGGGTGATGGGACTCTGTAGAGGTGGGTGATGGGACTCTGTAGAGGTGGGTGATGGGACCCTGTAGAGGTGGGTGATGGGACCCTGTAGAGGTGGGTGATGGGACTCTGTAGAGGTGGGTGATGGGACTCTGTAGAGGTGGGTGATGGGACTCTGTAGAGGTGGGTGATGGGACTCTGTAGAGGTGGGTGATGGGACTCTGTAGAGGTGGGTGATGGGACCCTGTAGAGGTGGGTGATGGGACCCTGTAGAGGTGGGTGATGGGACTCTGTAGAGGTGGGTGATGGGACTCTGTAGAGGTGGGTGATGGGACCCTGTAGAGGTGGGTGATGGGACCCTGTAGAGGTGGGTGATGGGACTCTGTAGAGGTGGGTGATGGGACCCTGTAGAGGTGGGTGATGGGACCCTGTAGAGGTGGGTGATGGGACCCTGTAGAGGTGGGTGATGGGACCCTGTAGAGGTGGGTGATGGGACTCTGTAGAGGTGGGTGATGGGAGGGAGAATGGGACCCTGTAGAGGTGGGTGATGGGACTCTGTAGAGGTGGGTGATGGGAGGGAGAATGGGACCCTGTAGAGGTGGGTGATGGGACTCTGTAGAGGTGGGTGATGGGAGGGAGAATGGGACCCTGTAGAGGTGGGTGATGGGACCCTGTAGAGGTGGGTGATGGGACCCTGTAGAGGTGGGTGATGGGACCCTGTAGAGGTGGGTGATGGGACTCTGTAGAGGTGGGTGATGGGACTGTAGACGTGGGGGTGAGGGAATGGGACTCTGTAGAGGTGGGTGAAGGGACTCCGTAGAGGTGGGTGATGGGACCCTGTAGAGGTGGATGATGGGACCCTGTAGAGGTGGGTGATGGGACCCTGTAGAGGTGGGTGATGGGACTGTAGACGTGGGGGTGAGGAAATGGGACCTAGAGGTGGATGATTGGAGAGGGAATGGGACTCTACAGGTCCCATCACCCATGTCTACAGAGTCCCATCACCCACCTCTACAGGGTCCCATCACCCACTTCTACAGGGTCCCATCACCCACTTCTACAGGGTCCCATCACCCACCTCTACAGAGTCCCATTCCCTCTCCCATCACCCACCTGCCTCTACGATCGTTCATGGCTCAAAGGTCAAAGCTATCTAATCAATTGTGGAGGGAGAACGGTCCTGAAACTGTCAGTCTGGTTATGTGTTTGATATTCATCATAGGTTTGATGTACCCTACAAACACAAGCGAGGAGGATTTTTCACACCAGAAGCGCACATGATCCCACTATTGAAACAAGGTGACAGTTGGAGTGGAATAGGTGAGCCATTCTTTTTTTTTTTTTCCCGTAACAAAATGAATATGCAGACTATGCAGTCGAGCAAGGAACAGGAAGGATGTCCTCCTGTTGAGGAGGGAATTTTTAATACCAGCAACTGTACGATTGTGTGCGTAACCATAACTACCAACCATGTGGAATAGATGGAGCAGAGATATACTGGAGATAACGGATGGTGTGACTATAGTCAGTTTACTGTGCATAGCAAATGGGTGCCTGTTGCCGTTGACAGGCATTCTCCTCTACAGTGTACCTTAATGATTCTCCCGCATTCTCAAACAAAGTTACATCAGATGTCAAATGACACGCTCAAACGTGATAAAAACCACGGCAGATTAATTTTAATACGTTCATCTGGAGAAAAAACCCAGTAAACAAGTGACATTTCCCGTGTGTCACGTATCAGGCTGAGCAGTAGGGTCTCTACCCATGAGAATAGCTGCCAATAACATGCCTACTTGAATCTTAATTCAACATGATAAGACACAGCATCAACATACAGAGTAGCATTACATACACAATCCTTAGTTTGTTTCATGACAGAAACGACAGACCCACCACTTGGTTCGGTAAAAAGCTGAGAAATTGTGCTGGGGAATTGAAACTACTCTCAAAATGTATAGATGGAGCTAATCAACGGAGTACCTTGTATTTTGGGGTATGATAGGGGAAGAAACATTTCTAAGCCCATGAGGCATTAACCTATATTATTCAAGAAGCAATGGGTATAAATCATTAATATCCCAGATTGTGCCTTTAAAACTGTCACTCCATCCTAACTGGAAAAAAGCAATTCTCCATGGACCAATTACAATGTGCTGCAGGAACCTTTCTGGGTCACGGCTCATAGATATCCTGTTCCTTTTCTTTAAAGGGACACCGGGCTTTAGCTTTTGTGTTTGCCCCGATCCCAGCAGCTTCATTAATTTGAGTCGTAAATCCGACTCGGAGCCCATTAAAACAGTGTCTGTGAACTAGAGGGAGAGCATACACATGTTAAACGTTAGATAAACACACCAGGGACCTCTTTAAAGGAAGCAGGCACCAGCTGGCTCCTTCTCTTGTTTTTCTGTTTTACGTTGTTGGCTTCTAACTAGAAATATACTTATTCCTGTCACTATATAAAATAACTTGTTGATGACTTATTTCACCTTTTATTTAAACTAGGCAAGTCAGTTACGTTACACATATGATAACGGTTTATGTTCTGTGTCAATGAAGGTTCAATAAGGAATGCGTACGGAGAGTTACTAAGGAAGGCGAAGGGCAACAGTTAGTCTCTGATAAGGCAGGCCAGCAGCGGAACTACGGAGGAGCGAGGAATTCAACAGTCTAGATAGTCTCTGATAAGGCAGGCCAGCTGAGGAACTAGGGAGGAGTGAGGAATTCAACAGTCTAGATAGTCTCTGATAAGGCAGGCCAGCTGAGGAACTAGGGAGGAGCGAGGAATTCAACAGTCTAGTTAGTCTCTGATAAGGCAGGCCAGCTGAGGAACTAGGGAGGAGTGAGGAATTCAACAGTCTAGTTAGTCTCTGATAAGGCAGGCCAGCTGAGGAACTAGGGAGGAGTGAGGAATTCAACAGTCTAGTTAGTCTCTGATAAGGCAGGCCAGCTGAGGAACTAGGGAGGAGTGAGGAATTCAACAGTCTAGTTAGTCTCTGATAAGGCAGGCCAGCTGAGGAACTAGGGAGGAGTGAGGAATTCAACAGTCTAGTTAGTCTCTGATAAGGCAGGCCAGCTGAGGAACTAGGGAGGAGTCTAGTTAGTCTCTGATAAGGCAGGCCAGCTGAGGAACTACGGAGGAGCGAGGAATTTGGCTTGAGGTCAAGTCAAAAGTTGAAGTGAGAAGAAACCTCTGGGAGGGGGGCCAGAGGGGCCCACCCCAAAGACCCTACTACTACAGTCCTCTCACACAGAGGGGCCCACCCCAAAGACCCTCCTACTACAGTCCTATCTCACACACACTTCCACGCCCACGAAAGTTCTAGAATCAGGAAGGGCCATGACTTCACCAGTGAGAGGAGCCAACTATGTTCCTGCCTAGCAACAGAGATGTATTGGCTGTCTAAATGTGTAAGGAATTGACCCTGCCTAGTAGGTTATAAATAAACAGACTGTTCAAAAGTTTGGGGTCACTTAAAAAGCACATTTTTTGTCCATTAAAATAAGAAATATAGTGTAGACTTTGTTAATGCTGTAAATGATTATTGTAGCTGGAAACTGCAGATTTATTATGAAATATCTACATAGGCGTATAGAGGCCCATTATCAGCAACCATCTCTCCTGTGTTCCAATGGCACGTTGTGTTAGCTAATCCAAGTTTATCATTTTAAAAGGATAATTAATCATTAGAAAACCCTTTTGCAATTATGTTAGCACAGCTGAAAACTGATTTAAAGAAGAAATAAAACTGGCCTTCTTTTGACTAGTTGAGTATCTGGAGCATCAGCATTTGAGGGTTTGATTACAGGCTCAAAATGGCCAGAAACAAAGACCTTTGACACCATTAAAGACATGACACCATTAAAACACCCCTTTGACAGTCATGTACCTGCAGTTTTAAGGCTTACCACATGCTGGTCAAATTAACCGCCTTGAAAGCTAATCAAGTCTTGCTAATCAGTCCAGAGGGGTATTGGTATTCCTGGCCCTTCACTGTTGACATTGACAACATTAGGAAATCAGAAACTCCTGTGATGGGTCTGTTTCAGTAGACAAATAAACATACAATAAAATCATGACTGATATCCTTAAAAGGTCAGCTCAGCTAAATTACAAGTTGATGGCTTTGGGGGCCATAAAGAAAATGGAGTTGATCATGAGGGGGCACAGTGGTCCTGGGACTGTACCCACATCCATACCCCCCCCCCCCCCCCCCCCCGCCCCACACACACATTTTGCTATGGGGTAGATTTAGCAGTTTTATAACTAATTTCCTGCAATTCAACACATTTTGCCGTAGGGTGGAATCAAATGTTTTTAATAGGATAACTGATGACCATGTCGGTAATTTGAGTCCCCCAACCCAACAATTTTTTAAAATATATTTATTTTGTATTATATATATTTTTTAAATCAGGCCTAGAAGTTCCGGCTTCAGTTGGGACAGAGAGGAGGAGTCAGATATGAGACACCACTCAACAGTGTCATCATTGCTGTATCCGCCTCTTCCCCAGCTAAATATCAGCACAATTCCAGATCATATTTCATGCCCCGCCTACCAAAACACGTGATTTGTTGGGGAGTGTTGTCTGTTTTTCCTTTTTGAAATGTCCAAGAGAATCTGACATCCATTCCTCTGTCCAAGAGAATCTGACATCCATTCCTCTGTCCAAGAGAATCTGACATCCATTTCTCTGTCCAAGAGAATCTGACATCCATTCCTCTGTCCAAGAGATTCTGACATCCATTCCTCTGTCCAAGAGAATCTGACATCCATTCCTCTGTCCAAGAGAATCTGACATCCATTTCTCTGTCCAAGAGAATCTGACATCCATTCCTCTGTCCAAGAGATTCTGACATCCATTCCTCTGTCCAAGAGAATCTGACATCCATTCCTCTGTCCAAGAGAATCTGACATCCATTCCTCTGTCCAAGAGAATCTGACATCCATTCCTCTGTCCAAGAGAATCTGACATCCATTCCTCTGTCCAAGAGATTCTGACATCCATTCCTCTGTCCAAGAGAATCTGACATCCATTCCTCTGTCCAAGATAATCTGACATCCATTCCTCTGTCCAAGAGAATCTGACATCCATTCCTCTGTCCAAGAGAATCTGACATCCATTGCCGTAGCTCCATCATTGCTCCAAGGTGTGTTACATTTTACATGTAACATCTTGAACAATGTAATGTGGGCATTTTGCATGCCAAGTAGGGTCATCATCATCATATTGGAGGGACATATGGTGCCCAGTTAACATAAATGTCACACGCACACAAAGACACACTAAATCAAATCGTATTGGTCACACACATATTTAGCAGATGTTATTGCGGGTGTAGAGAAACGCTTGTGTTCCTAGCTCCAACAGTGCAGTAGTATATAACAATTCAAAACAATACACACAAATCTAAAAGTAAAATAATGGAATTAAGAAATATGTAAATATTAGGACTAGCAATGTCGGAGTGGCATTGACTAAAATACAGTAGAATAGAAAACAGTGTGTATATATATATATATGGGATGAGTAAAGCAGTATGTAAACGTTATTAAAGTGACTAGTGTTCCATTATTAAAGTGGCCAGTGATTCCATGTGTATATACAGTATATAGGGCAGCAGCCTCTAAAAGCTAGTGATGGCTAATTAACAGTCTGATGGCCTTGAGATAGAAGCTGTTTTTCAGTCTCTCGGGTCCCAGCTTTGATGCACCTGTACTGACCTCGCCTTCTGGACGATAATAGGGTGAACAGGCAGTGGCTCGGGCGGTTGATGTCCTTAATGATCTTTTTGGCCTTCCTGTGACATCGGGTGCTGTAAGTGTCCTGAAGGGCAGTGTGCCCAGGTGATGCGTTGGGCAGACCGCACCACCCTCTGGAGAGCCCTGTGATTGCGGGCGGTGATAGGGATGCCGTCTAGGCCAAGGAGGAGGTATAAAAACAAGAAGGGAGAGAGAAGAGGATTTACATATGACTATGGCCACACTCAGACGCATGAACACGGATTAAATCGTGTTTGACAAGTAAAAAGACGGACGACTGTTTGTGCGTGCGCTGTCGAACAATCATCATCCATCACCATCCATTGTCATTCATCTGGCAACGGATGACTCCCATTGAAAGGGAAGACATCCAGGGGAGTATTCACTAGGAGTCAAATCAAAGGAAATTGTAGAAACGAGGCGGGATTAACCTCAACTTGTCCAATAAGAAATGCTTATTTTTATGGCAAAACTGTTTCCTGATAAACGGTTTGCTACGGTATGCACTAATGAATACACCCCTGCTTTAGTGGGTAGCACAGCCCTTTATAAAGCCAACACCTTCCTTCACCTGCTCAACTCCTACAATCCAAGCACAAAGCCACAACGACAAATCCAAGCTTGATGGATGGATAGTAAAGAGCTATCCATCCAGGACCAAGACACCTACTACTACACACCTGGTACCACTGTTAGTTCTATCTAAGCCTATATCAGTTGGGTATGCACGGGTATACCCTAGCTCAAGACCAACGATGTGAAGTAGGCCACAACAAGAGAAATAGACTCAAAGCATTCCAATCCCTTTTAGGCAGCAGTGTGCCGATTGCTTTGAATTTGATGACTGCATTTGAACTTGGTCTTGTAAACCTTGTTGTAGTCTGATAGGGGTTAATTCCTTGGGAATTGGGAGGTAGCGAGCCCTCCTTTTTGGTGACCATTCAAAGCCAAAAGCTGTTTTATTGCTATTACAAATATATGTTGTAATAGCTGTAAGCTTAATTGTTATTTTCATGTATTCGTCCCAGTAGGCTAGTGTAATGTTGGTTTCATGTAGGCCTATTGGTATGAAAATAAACAACTTGCCATTTAGAGCATTTCCCACAAGTACATGTCCTGTTTTTGGCTTCAAAGACAATAACAATTGTAGGCTATAACAAATGTGCATTGTCATGCAGTGACCGAATGATAATTGAGATAATGCAAATCATTAATGATTACTTAGTTGGGCCTTTTTACTTCTTGCTGTTAAAACTGTTTTGTTAATTTAAAAAAAATGTAACCTTTATTAAACTAAGCAAGTCAGTTCAAATTCTTATTTTCAATGACGGCCTAGGAACAGTGGGTTAACTGCCTTGTTCAGGGGTAGAACGACAGATTTTTACCTTGCCAGCTCAGGGATTCGATCTTGCAACCTTTCAGTTACTAGTACAACGCTCTAACCACTAGGCTACCTACCAGATCTAATGTGTTATATTCACTTTTGTCGGTCCCAAGCCCGGATAAAGGAGGAGGGTTGGAATTGTGACATAAAAAAAAAAAAGAATCGACAGAAGAAAGTTAATTTGTCATTCTAAACATATTTAGGGTGTTTTTTTACTCACTTTTTGTCTCTCCTACGAAGTTATTCCTCTCTCCTTCAGCGTCCATCATGCACATTGCCAATTATGCAAATGTATAGACGTCACTTAGCGACTTTTCAGACAGGCAAAAGCTACTTTCCTTACTGAGGAGTTGGCAACACTGATCTGAATGCAGAGCAACAATTTTGGTGGGAATCACACGAGAGGACACTGTCATAGTACACTGTATGCGCCGTTCCACGAGGGTGGCTTCATACAGCCAATAGCAGGCGGTGGGTAACCTTTTCCATGTGAGTGCCAATTTACAATTGAATTTTTACATTTTTTATTTCACCTTTATTTAACCAGGTAGGCAAGTTGAGAACAAGTATTCATTTACAACTGCGACCTGGCCAAGATAAAGCAAAGCAGTTCGACACATACAACGACACAGAGTTACACATGGAGTAAAACAAACAGTCAATAATACAGTATAAACAAGTCTATATACGATGTGAGCAAAGTTTACCATGGTGGCAAAGTAAATACAATATAGCAAGTAAAACACTGGAATGGTAGATTTGCAATGGAAGAATGTGCAAAGTAGAAATACAAATAATTGATCCTAACATCTCTAAAGATCTGCGTGCCGGTTATGACTTGCATATAAGCATTGTAGGCTACTTACTCAACCGTGCCCCAAAAATGTCTAACTGGCCACAAACTGAATAATTGTAGCTACTAGACATAGACGCTGTCCATTCAGCCACACGCCACGGAGCTCCTCTAATGTCTACCTGTACGGAGGCAGCACGCGAGGCCTTAATGTGTAGATTTTCCTTTTGTATTTTACGATTTTCTCAATTCTTTGGTCGTTTGTGTCTTCATACGTCCTTGTCAATTGTAGGCCTAAGTAAATCCTTTAATGTATGCCTGTTATTTCAATGCATGTGTTGTAGTTATCTAGCATAGTTTATATTCGCAGTCCACGGTTTAATGCTCTGGTTACTTTCACATTGATATCGGTTTTTGAATTCGGCCTTGAGACGTGATAACATATGTATTATATGCGTCCATTTCATGTTGCACTGCTCGCGCAGTTTCACAAGTAAAGTAGTATGTTTAAGGTTCAGTAGTACATTGTACACGACATTCCAGACATTTAAACCTAATATTGCGGTGATAATTCACGTGTGGGGTCATTTGTTTATTGCTGTTCTCCAAAATAGCGTTTTAGAGTTTGTAAAATGATGTAGGCTAGAGCTACATTAAAGCTCTGGGTGTGGTAAACACCCCCACTTTACCACACCCAGAGTTTAGCTGACTGACGTCACTGATCTGCTGCATCCGCACCACCCTTCAGGTGAGCAAGACATCTTGTCTGGCCAGCTCCACTCCTGGACTTTACCTGGCCAATGTTATGCGTTAATGTTGTAACTTACCTCTGTGCTGCTGGGGGTTGTTTTTGAAACTTGTTTCTAAATTATGACTCAACATTCCTACCTATTTATAAAAATGTATCATCTGACCAAAGATGGTCACAAACTGTGGCACTGCCAGTGATGAGATCAGATATTCAATTTCAACAACTCCACCCCCCCCTCCCAGTCAATCAATCTTGATTTGGTCAGTTCACCTTCACGTCCCATAATAACATAACCACAGTGTGTGGCTGGTCATTTATTACACCAGTGTCATCTACATTCTTGCACATGGAAGCTCTTAGAATGGTGCTGCAATGTATAGCAGCCATTTTACGGGCTCCAGACCAATTCGGCAATTGTTTTTAGTTTTTTTTCTCTCAATGTTCTCTGTATTGTTGGGAAGGCCCTGTAAGTAAACATTTCACTGTTCGTCTACCTACGCCTGTTGTTTTTACCAAGCATGTGACTAACACAATTCGAGTTGACGGAAGACTAGCGTTTCATTTTGGACAACTGCATGACGCCCCTTAAAGTTTGTCTGCTTTCTTCCGTTTGGCATCTAATGAATAGGACCCAGAGACATGGTTCTGAATTTACAGGAAGTCTGATCTGCTCAGTTCTCCTTCGTCGACACTACTACCTGGATGTGTTCCAGTATAAGTGGGCAAGGTTCCCTTTCAGGGTGCTGTACATTTTGGGGCGGCAGGTAGTCTAGTGGTTAGATCATTGGGCCAGTAACCGAAATGTTGCTAGATCGAATCCCTGAACTGACAAGGTAAAAATCTGTCATTCTGCCCCTGAACAAGGCAGTTAACCCACTGTTCCTAGGCCGTCATTGTAAATGAGAATGTCCTTAACTGACTTGCCTAGTTACAAAAAAAAGTAGTCTGACTCATTGGGCAACAATTGGTTGACTCACCATGTCTTTTTCACACCACATTTTAGACACTGGCACAGGAGTTGTTGTTGTTCTAAAGTAGCTGATATGCTGAGGTATTTTATTTTACAAAGCTAGCTGATTACACACCCATTTTTAATAAACTTAAGACTATTCTTCAAATCCACTGTTCCATTTACCAACAGTAAATGTCAGTAAGACAGGTAATATTATGTTACTACTGTATTGTGTTAAGTTCAGTTTTCATAACTATATGTAGCCAGGACAAAAATGGGCCCTAGTGGGGTTCAGATCATGTGGGCAGGAAAAACCCATCTCTGCATGGTAAAGGTAGAAGTAAACAGCAACACAATCAAGACGTTCCTCTACCAGCTTTATGATCTATTTGCACTGTGAACACATAACATAACGCAATGTTCGTCATCATTCCTTTCATTTGCACAGCACAAAAAAAAACACTTTTGAGCCAAGGCTGGAATTGACACATCAATCCCACTGAATCATAAAGATCTTTGATATGCATCAATAAGAGAATAGCTTTTTTGATTTTCTTCAAAGTCTGTTTTCGGAAAGTTTGGCTCTTATATCATATATACATTTGGATCGCATGGGACATCAGTCAGATGCTATAGGGCTGCATCATAGTGCCCCAAAAGAAGAGCCATTGAGGACCTCCACCATTTTCAAGTAGTCAACTTGGTGGGACTTCCTATGTCTTAAGGATTGCAAAATCCATCCAGGTCACCAGAAGGGATCAGCAAATTAATTTAGCTGGTGAGCAAACATTCCATAACTGCAGGTGGCAGTAAATCAACCTTCGCCTTGTTCAAACATCAGACTCCAGGTGACACGGCGTACCCTTTGTTTCCCAACTCAGAAGTAGTAGATGAAGAAAATTCACGACTTCAAAAATGGAGATGTCATCAATGGCGCTGCCTGTGCACTTTGACACCATAACAACAGAAACAAAGAGAGCCCTCTATAATTCTCTATGGGCTGCCTACCTACACTTTGTCAAACTGGGTTTCTGTCACAAATGGCACCATATTCCATTCGTAGTGCACTACCTTTGACTGGGGCCCTGTGTTTAGACACTGGGTAGACAAAGTAGTGTGCTGTATATGGAGTAGGGTGCCATTTGAGAGGCAGCTTGGGGGGTTCCTTTAAGAAAATAAAAACACAGGAAAATGAATCTGACAGAGGTCTCATATCCTTTATGGTTAGCAATGATTTTAATTTGCACCACCCAGATTTTCCGAAGGGCTTCTTAGCCAGCTCATGTTTCACATGGAATGTACAGGATTCATTTCACAAAGGAAATAGTAGGAGAAGAGGTTTCTTCTCTCACCTCCATCTATCCATCCCCCCTCGTCCACTCTCTCTCTCCATCTCGCTCTCTCTTCAACCTCGGTCTCCACAGTAAGATGCTCTGATGTTAGAAAATAGTTTTGATATAGTTGTTTTTCATTTTTTTACATTAGAACTTGAAAAAACATTGGAAGCTCCAACTTCCCCTCCCCATGTCCAGAGTGACATACTGCATCTGCTGCTTGTAACTATGGAGACCAGGTAGAAGGTATTTTCCTGAAGGACTATCTGAACACGGGGCTTTTTCTTGGAGCCCAAAGTGCTAGTAGGGTACCCAGTCTCTTCTAGAGGTAGTCCTGGCAGGGAGGAGGAAGGGGGGGCTAGGTTTGCGGCAGGGGGTTTATAAATGCCTTGACGGGACCTGTGGAGGAAGGAGGCCACGGTCCAGGCTCAGAACCTCAGGTGGGACTTGTGTTTCACCATGTATCTGTAGGTGGTAACAGGACGAGAACACCTGGTCAGTAGGAGCTCATGCATTCTACAATGTCATCTTATTCAAATATACTGTACATCCCAACCGTGTCAGAGAACAGAGAACATTTACAGAGATTATTTAGCTCCATGTACACGAGTGCTAACATGTACAATAACCCATCTACACAGAAACCTTCCACTTTTTCCCCCCTCTTAAATAATTTTCCACAGACATTTTATTGAAAATACATCCCAGATTAGAGGGAGCGGAGGGTACATGACAGAGGTGGGTTTAATATCAACCCCATTGTGTCACGAGCATACATGTGCACAAATGTGCTTTCAAGAACACACCTGTCGAGGGTCTCCCAAAACTTCAGAAACATGGGCCGGTCGAGATGGCGCTTGTGGTGGCTCAGCTCCAACACGGTGACATCCCACTTCTGAACGTTGGGATCCATCTTCTGCTCGTCATACTTCAGATGAAAGGCTCTTACTGCAGGCGACCACAACCACACAGTCGATTAGGTAGGACCAATACTAGTTGAGACTTGGGTTGTACAGGTTAGCTTGCAAATATGCATTCACCTAAGTCCAATTCATTCAACAGGTATAACAGGTTAGGAGCCAAAGACCCGTATGAGTGGCAATTTAACTGGGTAACCATACTAATTACCAGTAGTTACCTGCAACAAGAAATTCAATTACCTTGTCAAAAATGCTACCCATGTGTATAACAGCAAGAGAAATGGGAGGAAACTCACTTTTAGCAAAAATGTCCACAGGAGATCCGTCAGGCAACAGCCAAGGCCAACCTTTGAACTGCCAGGCAGGGCCCTGCACGAACACAGCCACCACACGATCCCTGCACAACACAAAGTTAATATCAACTTTCTAGCCCTGGCAGAAATTCTGATTGCAGATTGCGGGTGAATTTTTCATGGGCGGTGGACAGCCAGTGACCGCAAGGTTGCAGGTTCGCAGACCCGAGCTGACTAGGTGAAAAATCTGTCGATGGGCTCGAGCAAGGCACTTAAACCATAATTGATCCAGGGTCGTAGTTGGTAACGGCAGACCCTGGCCATGACCCAACTCTCCAAAAAGGCGACTCAGAGGGAGTTGAAATATGCAAAACAAACTAAAAACATATCCAATTCACACATGCGAAGTAACACACATTTTAAACTAAAATTAAACTGTGGTTTGAGTCCTGAATACTGATCGGCTGACAGCCATGGTATATCAGACCGTATACCATGGGCATGAAAAAAAACATTTATTTTTACTGCTCTAATTACATTGATATCCAGTTAATTATAGCAATAAGGCACCTCTGGGTTATATTTAATCAATAAGGCCTGGGGAGGTGTAATATATGGCCAATATACCACGGCTAAGGGCCATGTTCAGGCACTCTGCGTTGCATCGTGCGTAAGAATAGCCCTTGGCCGTGGTATATTGGCCATATACCACACCTCTTCGGGCCTTATTGCTTAATTAAACACAAACCCAATAGACAAATAATACAACATGTCACTGTACTGAATGTGTATAGTCCAGTAAAATGGCAGTATGCATTGTAAGCCAGATTTAGATAGTCATTTTGTAAACTTTTGAGGGGCTGGTTGCTAAAGTGGGGTAGCAGTATGTGGATGTAGGGTACTTTCATGTACAGCCAAGAATTACAACAATATTGTCAGGTACTGTCGATCATATAAACTCCCTTTTCAGGACCCTGTCTTTCAAAGATAATTCATAAAAATCCAATTAACTTCACAGATCTTCATTGTAAAACACTGTTTCCCATACTTGTTCAATTAACCATAAACAATTCATGAACATGCACCTGTGGAACGGTCATTAATAAGACTAACAGCTTACAGACGGTAGGCAATTAAGGTCACAGTTATGAAAACGTAGGACACTAAAGAGACCTTTCTACAGACTCTGAAAAACACCAAAAGAAAGATGCCCAGGGTCCCTGCTCATCTGTGTGAACGTGCCTTAGGCATGCTGCAAGGAGGCATGAGGACTGCAGATGTGGCCAGGGCAATAAATTGCAATGTCCGTACTATGAGACGGCTAAGACAGCGCTACAGGGAGACAGGAAAGACAGCTGAACTTCCTCGCAGTGGCCGATCACACGTAACACCTGCACAGGATCGGTACAGCTGAACATCACACCTGCGGGACAGGTACAGGATGGCAACCACTGCCCGAGTCACACCAGGAACGTACAATCCCTCCATCAGTGCTCAAACTGTCCGCAATAGGCTGAGAGATGTTGGACTGAGGGCTTGTTGGCCTGTTGTAAGGCAGGTCCTCACCAGACATCACCGGCAACAACGTCGCCTATGGGCAGAAATCCACCGTTGCTGGACCAGACAGGACTAGCAAAAAGTGCTCTTCACTGACGAGTCGCGGTTGTGTCTCACCAGGGGTGATGGTCGGATTCGCGTTTATCATCGAAGGAATGAGCGTTACACCGAGGCCTGTACTCTGGAGCGGGATCGATTTGGAATTGGAGGGTCCGTCACGGTCTGTGGCGGTGTGTCACAGCATCATCGGACTGAGCTTGTCATTGCAGGCAATCTAAACACTGTGCATTAAAGGGAAGACATCCTCCTCCCTCATGTGGTACCCTTCCTGCAGGCTCATCCTGACATGACCCTCCAGCATGACAATGCCACCAGCCATACTGATCTTTCTGTGCGTGATTTCCTGCAAGACAGGAATGTCAGTGTTCTGCCATGGCCAGCAAAGAGCCCAGATCAATGCCATTGAGCACGTCTGGGATCTGCTGGATCGGAGGGTGAGGGCTAGGGCCATTCCCCCCAGAAATGTCCGGGAACTTGCAGGCGCCTTGGTGGAAGAGTGGGCTAACATCTCAAAGCAAGAACAGGCAAATCTGGTGCAGTCCACGAGAAGGAGATGCACTGCAGTACTTTTGATTTTTGGGGGACTAAGACAACCATGGGTCGCATTAAAATTGGCACAGGCCACATCTGGCCCAGGGGTCTTAGGTTTGAGACTCCCGGTGCACGGCTACTCAAACAAGACAGGCTGCCTACCGCGGCTGCTTGCTTCCAGTTCCTGGACCAGAAGACACCAAGCCCCTCAAGCAGCACAGCACACAGCTCGTCCATGCTGTTTATTTTCTCAGCATGCTGTCGAATTCATGCACTCAACATATTCTTCCAAAAACAAAAAACGATGCTGCTTTCCACGTTGCTTCTAAATATAAGTCAACATGTTCTCTATTATAGTATTAGTTTGTGCATCTTGCTCTATGCAAAACCCAGGTTAGTTAACGGAAGCTGGTATGTGCCTAAAATAATGTTAAATCGCTAACTAAATGCCATTTAGCTAGGGCAAAGCAAACTTTAGCTCTAATACAGGTTGGTACCAGTGGTGTAGATGAGCATGTTTATGCAACGGCAGTTCTGAATCTTTTATTCAAATGTGATTAGGGTCCCCTGGGAAACACTGACCAACACTTTGGTTCCTACCCTGACATAACTCCTACCTGGCTTTTTCCATTTCTTGTCATGCCAAATACCAACCATAGAAATATAATGATTATTCTATGACTCAAACAGTTCACAAGTCAAAAAGCAATATTTGGTAGAAAAATTGCAATTAGATTTTTTGCTCAAATCGTGCAACCCTACTAACAACCTGGTATCATTACCAGTATATGCAAACATTTGGTGGGTATGGCACAGAAAGTAAAAGTAAAATGGATACCTTCTTCAAAATATGTGCTTTAAAACTAAGTATGATTCATATAGGCCCAAAGTAGGCAATATCTCAATCAACTAGAAACATGTATTTTTCTGGTGCTCCTACATTTGTGTGGTGCTCACAGATTTTATTTTTAGCCCAGTCTGAATGGTTTCCACTTGGCCGTCATGTCCTGGTGACGATACAGAGTGGAACATATATATGGAAGATGACAAATGATCATGTCTGGTGGTGGTGACTCACCAGTCCTGCGGTGCTAGTTTGAGGGGCTGGTCAATAACCCTGTAGGGCACGGTGACGCTGAGCGTTGCCCCCCCGGGCTGAATCTGGTCCTTACGTCTCTGGAGCAGCACCTCGTTGTCCCGCTGGATGCCCTGCTTCTTCTTCTCCTCTGACGTCACAAACCTGACAGACGGCGGGAGAGCAAGAAAAAAATAAACACGTTGGTTAATATCAATTCAGTATGAGAGGACGCCAGAAAGCAGGAATCACGGATTCCTGAGAATTCTTATCACTGACGCATTACGGTTATCAACGGTTCTTCAGAAAGGGGGGCAAAGCTAAAAATACGTTTTTTTGGGACGATGAAGGTGACTTATAGCTTTATGGATATATGCAAATCTCAAAGGCATTATAAATCTAATAATGAGGTTTGGATTTTGGAATTTATTTTATACATATGAATAATTGGTAGTAGTGGTCCCAAGAGGACAAATGTTGACAACTTGGGTGTGATAAGATCAAGTTACTAAGTAATGAAGTCTTATTATTCATTTCCAGCACAGATTTTATTTTTAGCCCAGTCTGAATGGTTTCCACTTGGCCGTCATTTGTTCCAGCCTCTGCCTTCAAAGCCCTCCATTGTCTCCCTAGTACGCCAACTACAAAAAAACAAGTCCCATCTTCTCCCAGTCACACTAAAAAGACATCCCCCATAGGGTTTAGTTTTTTGTCTGTTAAAACTTAGCAACTGCTAGCCTCTCCATACACAAAACAAGGTGTATTGTGAGGTCCCTGGCAATTCGCAGCCCTAGTAGTTAATGTATAAAAAATGTCAGTAAGTAATTTGACCAAATGGGCAGCTCCCGCTCTTACGTTTTGTAGGACAGTATTGGAGAACCAGTTTCTTGACCTAATTATGTTTATTCTCTTTGACAATAAAGGCCAATAATAAGCACTCATTTTCTTTTACCAAAAGTAATTCCCGACCCCTATTAAAACACCCTGTTTTTAAATGTACCCGGACACTATGACCTCAGGCAACAGGCTGGCTTAGGAGCCAACAGCTATGTGCAGCTATGGTAGCAATATTTAGAAGGAGCTGTCATGTATTCGCAGAGCAGGGGGCGTTAATAAAGAGCTGTCATGTATTCACAGAGCAGGGGGTGGGTAGTTAGACCCTGTGTTCTGCCATCAGGGCTCTCCCTGGTTATAGCTCTACCTCCATGCTGCTCATCCACACAGCCGGAGCCACCGCCATCTTATGACGTCCAGTGATTTATGACGCCAATTAAACTGCAAAATAGCAATTACTCCACTCATGTGCGTCTGTGTGTGTGTGTGTACGCACCTTCAATGAACACGCCGGTGTATTTCACCTTCGTGAGGTGTGGAGGTGGCGAACAATGGCATTGCAGAGGGTTTTCATTGTTTAAGCCTCAGTCGTGAAGTACTGTTATTAATCAAATAAGAATGTGTATTTTTCTTGGATAAAACTAGACTTAAATGTCATGTACCTTACACTTTTACCACTTAAGACAAATGCTTGTGCACATTTCAACGGATAGGGGTTTGGCTCAGTCAAACACCGGCTTCCTATTTAGCACTTTATGCTCAATGTTATTTGCAGAAGCAGAAGACAATTAAAATGGGTGATAATTACCAACACCCAGCACCACAAATAGTGGCATAAATACTGTGCGTGTATTGATGACGATGACTTACCAGGGTTGAACACCAAAAGGATTTATCAACGTTTTTTCCCCTGTAGACACACACACAATACTTACTTGAGGTCCTGCAGGAGGTCCTTGGCATTGAGCATGGTGATGAGGGACGTGGTGGCCGCTGGGATGATGACGATGGGAGTCCTAGAGCCTGCAATGAAACAGGACCACAATATGCATTAGTTCATATATTCCCATCAAACACACACACACACACACACACAGCAGTACTTACCCTTCTTTTGATTTGGTGGGGGTCTGGCTTGGGAAACTGCAGGGAGAAGGAGACAACATATGAAACGTGTTAAGAGGCCACAGCTCTGGCTTCTATTCAGCTTTCAACAGAAAGCCATAGACCAGGTAAAGCCAATGCACTGTTTGTGATCCAATTTCTAAAAGAAAATGTAAAAAAACTTAATGAGTTGGCTTACTGAAGACACGTATTATCAAACCAACGTACTGCTGTTCCGTTTACCGATTTCAGTTTCACTTGTTCGTTCCGAGACACGACCTATAGATATTGTCTCCATGTGTCTAGAGGCTTGGATACAATGAGTAGCGGGCAGCTTTAGTATGCTTCCTGTATTTCACTATAGTAAAGCAGCTCTTACTATGGTTTATTTTATAGTTAAAGGGCCCGTATTCACAAAGAGTCTCAGATTATGAGTGCTGATCTAGGATCAGGTCACCACTGTTCATATAATTAAATTCATTATTCTCCGAAAAGGCTAAACTGATCCTATATAAGTGCTCCAACTCAGACTCTGAATATAGGCCCAGATCTCATCCAACAGAGCCATGTGTGTCATCGGAGGCTTCCAAAAATAGATTGTTCACTTAGGTTTTAAAAGCTTGCATCTCTTTTCCACCAAGAACAGACAAAACAGCATTGATTCTGCCCGAGATACATTTATGCTGGTTATTGCCTTGATTATTAATATTTTGTGACAGGAGAGATGACACTGTTGCATTAATGCAAAAAAAAAAAGCAAAAAAAGGGCATTGAAATGTGGGGTTCAGAGGTCAAATTAAAAGTCAAGTTGTCATTAAAAAGGGACATAACACTCAAGTCAACATGTTTCCGATCATTAGACTGTACAGTCACATTGAATTCCGTCCTGTTTTCAGACCAGAAAAAGTAACAACCCTTTTAAACTAATGTGTTGTGTACTGTGTGTGGCGAGTTCCTTAAAGCTGAATTTCAGCATTCCTTCCTCCTGGCCAGTGTTTGTGACATCTGCTACTTTATCAAACTGAGCTCATCTATTAATCTACATCAGCGGTACGGTTGAAAATGTGTCACATTCTGGCTGTCAGGCTATCGCTCACAACGTGGACGGATGTCACACACCGAACGTGACTTTTCCTCTACACAGCCACGCCGAATGTCAGAACTGGATAACAGAACAAACTTGCGATTCAAGGGCCTGAGCGGTGACCTCCAGCTTCGGACCTCACGTCCGCTCTGCACTTCCCCGATAAATGATTTGGGTGGAAACAATGACGGACGCTCGATGACAGCTGCCAAACACTGATCTGACGGCGCAACCTTGAAGCAATTGACAGTTTTTTTTGAAAAGGTTTTGAAAAGAGTATGCAGAGACAGGATTTATTTTGATTTAACCACTAAGACTGAAACTTATGTTGATCTCAGATCGATTGTCTGGGGCCCAAGTTAACCTCCCCTTTCATGTAAGAAAGTCATGACCATCATGCTTTTAGGGAAAGAGGATCATTTTGTACATGTATTAAACTGCAAGTTTGACCAATTTCAGTCCCCTTGTTTAGGGGTTCAGGTCCGGGGTCCTTACCCGGGATAATTTTTACATAGGAGGACTGGTGACTTTTTATAAAGGACATTCTACTCTAATTAAATTAAAATTATGCTGACAATTTCCAGCCAACAGAAATGGGCCAAATAACATCAGTAAAAAAAGTTTACATTATTTTTAACATACTGGAAATAGCCTACCCATGGTCTAAATGATCAGATGTGATATTAGCAATAAGCATCAACACCTGTATCCCAACTGATTAAGCAGTGGCTATAAAATGTACAAAACCCCATTGGACACAATTGTTATGATTTTCAAATGATTAGTATATAAATCAATGATCCACTCAAACATGTATTTCAAAGTCAAATATTTTGTAGAACAGACATTTGTATTAGGCTATGCCCCCCGCCCGCCACCGCCAATTGATTTGCTCTCTGGGCCCACCGGGAAGGCGGCGGTTGTACCTTCAGACATTAAATGGTTCAAATAGTAACAGCTGGCTTACTCGGCACGCAAGGCAGCTGCCAGAGACCCCCAAAAAAATGAAAACGGCTTTATCGTTATTTATTTTTTTTTATGTTTGGCAATCGACTAGGAATGCAATCGACCGGTTTGTGACCACTACTCTAGAAAGTTGAGAAACTCGTGTTTCTCTCCGTGGGCTGATATATTTCTTCTGCGAGGCAGTCCCAGGGGAGGCTACTGCTTAGAGGGAACATTGAGTACAGGGCATGCAGTCCAGCCCATTAACAACGTTCTCCATTCAACCAATAAAGAGAGGGCCTTGAATCACACACCATGTTACGAGTCCAGCATGACACGGTGTGCAGGGTTTCATTCCAGCCCAGCACCAAAACGAACTTTCTGTACCAGGGTTGGTGGTGACCACTGATATAGGAGTTTTAAAATGACTTGTAAAGCCGTCTCTACGAAGGCCTACTTTAAACACGTCGTTTCCATTTGATCTACTTTGGTGCTGCTAGATACAGACCTGGTCTGGGGACGGGCTGCAGGGCTGGTGTCTGGGCCTTCCTGGCAGACGCTCCCTCCTGAAACACAAACACACTGGTCAAGCTGCAGCTAGGGCTGGCACAGTATAACCAACGGTTACGGATGAAGACCGTCATGAAAATAAAATAAACATGAAATCTGTCCCGGTACCCCCTGTATATAGCCTCGTTATGGTTATTAAATTGTGTAACAAAAACTAGATAAAGTTTTTTTTGCAACATACCCAAATCTAACTACCTGTAGCTCAGGACCTGAAGCAAGGATATGCATATTATTGATACTATTTGAAAAGGAAACACTGAAGTTTGTGGAAATCTGAAATTAATGTAGGAAAATATAACACAGATGTGGTAAAAGATAAAACAAAAAAAACATGCATTCTTTATTTTTTATTCCATTATCTTTGAAATGCAAGAAAAGCCATACTTTCAGATAGGAGTCTAGGTGTCCTATAGATTTTGGCCAACAGATGGCAGCAGTGTGTGCAAAGTTTCAGACTGATCCAGTGAAGAATTACATTACTGCACAATATTTTGTATCAAGTCTGCCAGGAGTTTTTCCAAATGTGCATACTTGTTCAATTGATACAATTAAGTACATAACTATGGAGAAAATACTAAAATGATATGGTAATAAAAAATGTAAGTAGACACACTCCCAGGAATGTCATACATGATGGATCATTAGTTTATACACTAACTTTCACACATCTAGAAAACTATGCTACATTTTATCTCTGGGACCCTCAGGATGACAAATCAGAGCAAAATTACTAAATGTAAGTACATTATTTACCTTCAGAGGTGAATGTATCAAATCAAATTATTAGTCACATGCGCCAAATACAACTGGTGTAGACCTTAGTGAAAGCCTTACTTATGAGCCCCTAACCAAAAATACAGTAAAAAATAATAATATGGACAGCAATAAGAAATATAAGTAACAAGTAAATAAAAGAGCAGCAGTAAAATAACAAAAGCGAGACTATATACATGGGGGGGGGGGTACCGGTACAGAGTCAGTGTGGGGCACCGGTTAGTTGAGGTAATATGCAGGTAGAGTTATTAAGGTGACTATGCATAGATAACAGAGCAGCAGTGGTGTAAAAGAGGAGGGGGCAAGGCAAATAGTCTGGATAGCCATTTGATTAGATGTTCAGGATTCTTATGGCTTGGGGGTAGAAGCTGTTTAGAAACCTCTTGGACATAGACTTGGTGCTCAGGTACCACTTGCCATGCGGTAGCAGAGAGATCAGTCTATGACTAGGGTGGCTGGAGTCTGGCAATTCTTAAGTCCTTCCTCTGACACCGCCTGGTATCGAGGTCCTGGATGGCAGGAAGCTTGCCCCAGTGATGTACTGGGCCGTTCGCACTACCCTCTGTAGTGCCGTGCGGTCGGAGGCCGAGCAGTTGCCATACCAGGCAGTGATGCAACCAGTCAGGATGCACTCGATGGTGTAGCTGTAGAAACTTTTGATGATCTGAGGACCCATGCCAAATCTTCAGTCTTCTGGGGAAAAGGCTTTGTCGTGCCCTTTTCAAGACTGTCTTGGTGTGCTTGGACCATGTTTGCTTGTTGGTGATGTGGACACCAAGGAATTTGAAGCTCTCAACCTGCTCCACTACAGCCCCGTCAATAAGAATGGGGGCATTCTTGGTCCTTCTCCTGTAGTCCACAATCATCTCCTTTGTCTTGATCACGTTGAGGGAGAAGTTGTTGTCCTGGCACAACACGGTAAGGTTTCTGACCTCCCTATAGGCGGTCTCATCGTTGTCGGTGATCAGGCCTAGCACCATTGTGTCATCTGCAAACTTAATGGTGAACAGGGAGTACAAGAGGGGACTGAACACGCACCCCTGAGAGGCCTCTGTGTTGAGGATCAGCGTGGTGGATGTGTTGTTACCTACCCTTACCACCTGGGGGCAGCCCGTCAGGAAGTCCAAGATCCAGTTGCAGAGGGAGGTGTTTAGACCCAGGATCCTCAGCTTATTGATGAGCTTGGAGGGCACTATGGTGTTGAATGCTGAGCTGTACTCAATAAAATAGCATTCTCACATAGGTGTTCCTTTTGTCCAGGTGGAAAAGGGCAGTGTGGAGTACAATATAGATTGCATCTGTGGATCTGTTGGGGCGGTATGCAAATTTGAGTGGGTCTAGGATTTCTAGGATAATGGTGTTGATGTGAGTCATGCCCAGCCTTGGTAGTCATTTAGGCAGGTTACCTTAGTGTCCTTGGGCACAGGCACTATGTTGGTATTACAGACTCGGACGGGTTGAAAATGTCAGACACTTGCCAACTGGTCGGCACATGCTCGCATTACACATCCTGGTAATCCATCTGGCCCTGCGGCCTAGTGAATGTTAACCTGTTTAAAGGTCTTACTCACATCGGCTGCAGAGAGTGATCACAGTCTTCTGAAACAGCTGGTGCTCTCATGCATGTTTCAGTGTTCTTTGCCTCCAAGCGAGAATAAAATAAGTTTAGCTTGTCTGGTAGGCTCATGTCACTGGGCAGCTCTCAGCTGTACTTCCCTTTGCAGTCTAATGGTTTGCCAGCCCTGCCACATCCGACGAGCGTCAGAGCCGGTGTAGTACAATTCGATCTTAGTGCTGTATTGACGCTTTTCCTGTTTGATGGTTCGTCGGAGGGCATAGCGGGATTCCTTATAAGCTTCTGGGTTAGAGTCCCGCTCCTTGAAAGCGGCAGCTCTAGCCTTTAGCTTAGTGAGGATGTTGCCTGTAATCCATGGCTTCTGGTTGGGGTATGTACGTACAGTCACTGTGGGAACAACGTCATCAATGCACTTATTGATGAAGCCAAAAACTGATGTGGTGTACTCCTCAATGCGGTCTGAGAAATCCTGGAACATATTCCAATCTGTGCTGGCAAAACGGTCCTGCAGCTTAGTGTCTGCTTCATCTGACCACTTTCTTATTGACCCGAGTCACTGGTGCTTCCTGCTTTAATTTTGGCTTGTAAGCAGGAATCAGAAGGATATAATTATGGTCAGATTTGCCAAATGGAGGGTGAGCTTTGTTTGCGTGGAGTAAAGGTGTTCCAGAGTCCCCCCCCCCCCCCCCCCCCCAGTTGCACAGGTGACATGCTGATAGAAATTTGGTAAAACAGATTTAAGTTTCCATGCATTAACCTCTGATGATCTTCAGATGGCACTCATAGGACTTCATGTTACACAATACATGTATGTTTTGTTCGAGAAAGTTCATATTTATATCCAAAAATGTAAGTTTACATTGGCGCGTTATGGTCAGAAATGCATCTCAAACAAACATCCGGTGAAAGTGCAGGGAGCCACATCAAATAACAGAAATACTCATGAACGATACAAGTGTTAGCAAAAAAAAAAAAAAACAGGGAAAATGCAGCACGGAAAATAAAATAAAAATGATATAAAAATCTAACTTTCATTAAATCACACATGTAAGATACTCAATTAAAGCTACACTCATTGTGAATCCAGCCAACATGTCAGATTTTAAAAAGGCTTTTCCGCAAAAGCATAAGAAGCTACTATCTGAAGATAACACAAGTGTCAACAAAGAGGGTAGCATATTTCAACCCTGCAGGCGCTACACAAAAACGCAAAACATGCATTACCTTTGACGAGCTTCTTTTGTTGGCACTCCAATATGTCCCATAAACATCACAATTGGTCCTTTTGTTCGATTAATTCCGTCCATATATATCCAAATGTCAATTTATAAAGCGCGTTTGATCCAGAAAAAAAAGCTTCCAAAATGCCCAACGTGACTACAAAATATTTCAAAGGTTGCCTATAAACTTTGCCAAAATATTTCAAACTACTTTTGTAATACAACTTTAGGTATTTTTAAACGTTAATAATCGATCAAATTGTAGACGGGTCTGTGTTCAATACAGGAAGACAACAAACCAAGCTACTTTTCACATCTTGCGCACTCTCAACAGTGTTACCCAGTTCCAAGATGGCCGTACTTCTTCATTGCACAAATGAATAACCTCAACCAAATTCCAAAGACTGTTGAAATCCAGTGGAAGTGGTAAGAACTGAAACCAGTTCCTAAGAAATATCATTTGCCAACGAGAACTCACTGAACAGACAGACCTAAAAAAAAACTCACAGACATGATTCAAACAGTTTTAGAAACTTCAGTGTTTTCTATCCAAATCTACTAATAATTTGCATATCTGATATATTCTTGGCATGAGTAGCAGGAAGTTGAAATTGAGCACGCTATTTATCCAAAAGTGAAAATGCTGCCCCCTATCCCAAAGAGGTTAATAACCTCTATGGGATGGGTGTCCCTAAACCAGGATGGTTGTTGCTAACGTGCGCTAATGTGACTAGAACGGTGTTATATACAACAGCCAACTTTCCGGGACCAAGACATGTCTTATATGGACAGAAAGCGTAAATTCTTGTTAATCTATCTGCAGTTTCCAATTAACAGTAGCTATTACAGTGGAAAAAATGCCATACAATTGTTTGATTGCACAACAAACTTATCACAGCAACTGGTTTGATAACAGCTCACCCAGAGGCGGCGCTCATAGTAGCCGGGGACTAACTTCCCTAGGGTAGGGGGCAGTTTTCTGAATTTTGGATGAAAAGCGGGCCCAAATTAAACTGCCTGCTACTCAGGCCCAGAATATAGGATATGCGTATAATTAGTAGATTTGGATTGAAAACACTAAAGTTTCCAAAACTGTTAAAATAATGTCTGTGAATATAACAGAACTGATATGGCAGGCGAAAACCTGAGGAAAATCCAACCCGGAAGTACTATTATTTTTGAAAGGCTGTTTTTCCATTGAAAGCCTATCCACCATACAAGACTTAGGACCCAGTTCACAAGCTCTGTGGCTTCCTCAACATGTGACCAGTCTTTAGGCATTGTTTCAGGCGTTTACTCTGAAAAATTAGGGAGATGCAGCACTTTAAATCAGTGGCTAGTGGAAATTTCAATTCATCAGCCATGCGCCCTGATCGTGAATGCGCCTCGTTTCTCCTTTCCTATCGACAAAGCTTTTGTCCGGTTGAAATATTGATTATTACATCAACCAAAGGATTGATTTTAAACATTGTTTGGCATGTTCCTACTGACTTTTATTGTACTTTTAAAAAACTTTGTCTGGAATTAGTGAAAGTGTGCTTTCGCTGTAAAACATTTTTGAAATCTGACTCAGCGGTTGTATTAAGGAGAAGTTTATCTATAATTGCATGCTTAAGGGCTTGTAAGTAAGCATTTCACATGAAGGTCTCCACCGGTTGTATTCGGGGCATGTGACAAAAAAAAAAAAGAAGTTAAAAACAGTTGACTGATGGGATGGCCTGACATTCCTGCAGTTGAGTGTTTCTGCAGTTATATGGACCATTAACACCCCCCCCCCCCCCTCACAACATGATGTCTTGGAGCTCAGCCAAGACTCGACAGAAACGGACCGGTCCTTCTTAAGATAACTGGAGACAGAGTAAAGGTTATATCCTGCACAACAGTGATAAAGCTGCTGTTCTGTTCGGAGAAAAGGTTCATCCTGTGTGTGTGTGTGTGTGTGTGTGTGTGTGTGGGGCCAGTAGAACCATACAGCATCTGAGCCGACAATCAAAAGCACTTTTGATTTGACCAACTTCGGGGAACCGTTGAGCTACTGATAGAGGAAGTGTGAAGTTTGCGACAGACTGAGGCAACCTTTTCTCCCCTCACACAAACATACTTAGGGTCACGTGTTTTGCAGATGCTTGCATGGGGTAGCCTGACTATATAAATTATCCTGTACTCTTTGTACAGCAGGCTCTTGCTCCACCTGCGTGCTCTCGCTCCACCTGCGTAAAATATGACCAGCCTCATTGTAATCATTTTTTACAATTAAGGTAATACATTGATTGAATATTTCTCTTCATTATTAGTTAAGGTAGAATTTCCACCACACTTCCGTCCTGCTTCCTATTGGGTATCAAGGGCGTGTTGCTGGCGGTAGCTAACGTGGCAATTTTTTCCACTTCTCATATGATTTTATTTAAATTAGGACAGCAGCCTAAACAAATAAATAATATTGATAACCATCTAGATGTCACCTTGATACATACAGTCTACTAGTCATGGGCATGAACGGCAACACCAGGACACAGTGCCCTTCGCTCCCGCTTGACAAGCACTTACTGTCCAGCAACTACGTGGGAAGTAGCTACCTAGTAGCCAATAGTCAGTTAGTAGACGCATACGATGCATAAAGCAACAGTACACCCAATTATGTGTAAAACTAAGGCCGGACAAAGTCGAATTACGGTTTAACGGATGCCCCGCCTTAACTCCACACCCCGCAAAATAAATATAGATTTTTTAAAATATTTATGCGGTGGCAATATATGCAGAGCTTTGTTTATAATGCACTGTCCGCTCACCCTTGAGGCTTTCCCCAAGTTGATGCGCAAGAGACCAAAACAGCCTCAGTTCATGTTCCAGCCTCGGATTGGACAGTGAAACACACACGTTCACACCTGCAGGAGAAAAAAAAAAAAACTATAGTTTTTTAACCTCTTGAAACTAGGGGGCACCTTTTTAATTTTTTGAAAAATAACGTTCCCAAAGTAAACGGGCTATTTTTCAGGACCAGATAATAGAATATGCATATAATTGACAGCTTAGGATAGAAAACACTCAAGTTTCCAAAACTGTAAAAATATTGTCTGTGAGTATAACAGAACTGATATTGCAGGCGAAAGCCTGAGAAAAATTAAATCAGGAAGTGACTCTTATGTAGAAACCTCTGCGTTCCTATGCATCCCTATTGAGCAGTGAAAGGGATATCAACCAGATTCCTTTTTCTATGGCTTCCCTAATGTGTCACAAGACAGTTTCAGGCTTTTATTTTGAAAAATGAGCGTGAGCGACAACATTGCGTAAATGGTCACCTGGTGGCTCCCAGAGTGATTTGTGCGTAATAGACAAATGCGGCCATTGTTTCTCTCGCTCCTTACTAAGAAGCCAACTGACCCGGTTGATATATTATCGAATAGATATTTGAAAAACACCTTGAGGATTGATTATAAAAAACGTTTTCCATGTTTGTCGATATTATGGATCTAATTTGGAATATTTTTCGGCGTTGTCGTGACCACAATTTCTGGTCGATTTCTCAGCCAAAAATAATCTTTATGGAAAAAAGTTACATTTGCTATCTAACTGGGAGTCTCGTGAGTGAAAAGATCCGAAGCTCAAAGGTAAACAATTTAATTTGATTGCTTTTCGTGACCAAGCTGCCTGCTGCTAGCTAGGCATACTGCTATGCTATCGATAAATTTACACAAATGCTTGTCTTGCTTTGGCTGTAAAGCATAATTTCAAAATCTGAGATGACAGGGTGATTAACAAAAGGCTAAGCTGTTTCAATACATTTCACTTGTGATTTCATGAATATTTTTTAGTAATATTTTTTGTCCGTTGCGTTATGCTAATTCGTGTCAGTTGATGACAATTCTCCCAGATCCCGGAGCGGTAGTTCCAAGATTAACAAACTTGTGGAGGGGTTGAAAAAACAAGTTCTAATGACTCCAACCTAAGTGTATGTAAAATTACGACTTCAACTGTACATATACATAATTTTGCTCGCTCGCTTCACTTTTCTGGGGGGGGGGGAAATCCATCAAACAGTGAATCAATTTTGTCTGGCCTAACACGGTTGTGCTAGGTAGTTGAGTCAGTCTGACTGCAAAGTAATAAACGAAAGGGAAACAGCACTTGAAAACCCATCCTGTTTGCCATATTGGGCTGCAGCTATACACTTCTCCAAACAATGGCTGTCTGGTATTGTGATGCAGTAATTTCCATGGTAATATGGTTCATTCAAATGATAACAAATAAGGCTCATGCAATGAAATGTAATTTTTTGTAATGTTAGTCGAGTTGAAAATCAACTAAAAACATTGGACAGACTTCCTGCTTTGCTCCTATGGGTACAAGATCCAACTCGACATACTGGCAGAAAGTTAAGTTCCATCCAACTCATGGTCTCTAACATATTCATTAGGGATGTGCAGCTTTCCCATTCAAGAAGATTGAATTACCCATCTAGATACATGGGCTCCAATACCTTTAAATTTGAAACGATTCAGTTTGAGGAAAGAATCAATGCACTAACATTTGTTGCATAAAACCATTCATTTTCCATTCTAAATTCAAATCTGCTGCTGGGCTTCTACGAGCTGGATCTGTTTGAGCTGACGTGTGTGCTATTTTAATAGTGCTATTTTAGCCTCTCAACACCACAACCGGACCCTCCAAATTCCACCCCACTAGAAGCTTCTCACATCCCTCTCGCACACAAAAAGCTGAAGGGGAAAGAATTGAGAGATAAAGCCAGGATGGCAGGGTGACATAGCATTTTGTTGTGCTCCAGCGAGAACACGCTACAGTTACACTCTGGTAAAGGGAAAAAAAGGCATTTAGCTTAAGGTTTGGAGTCCCTGCAAATGCTCTGGAGAAGATCAGCTATTGAGAGATTGACTACATTTTATGTAACTAGGCAAGTCAGTTAAGAACATATTTACGACGAGAGACACCACAACACTATAGAAAACATGCCTTGGGAGTGGAGCACTAACCCTCCCCTCAAATTCTTTCGTCCTCCATCGGGGTGTGAGAATTAATAGTTCAGAAACCCTCCCCCTCTTAGAGCCATGGGTAGTGTGTGAGATGTGGAGCATATTAATCACCAAGCCTGCAGCTGTCTATCAGACCGTACAGAGAAAATAGCCCTGCCCCCTCAGTACCACCCACCAGAGAGAGAGGGAAAGCGGAAGCGTGAGGGCAGGAAAGATAAGAGCAGATGCAGAGTGCCTGAGAGAACCAGAGACGTACAGAGGAAAGAACACGCAAGGGAGCGACTGGAGTGGAGTGCACGGGACAACTTTGCCCCGCTCAACAGCAGTACCGGTGATCTGCTGGATCTGTTAGCAGCAGCACTGAGCAGCATGAGACTGCATTGCTGGTGTGCCAACAGTGTTCCCCATGTGAGTAATATTGAACTGAAACCAAGGGAGGGACGGTTCTGCGTGTGGTGAAAACATAGCAGAGGAACGACGGCGTTCCAAACCTGAAGACCGGATCCATAGACAGTGGCCGCGTGATTCAGCCAACCACCCAGTGGGAGAAGAGCAGCGTGAAGTGTAACTGTGCGACGGAGATGAGAGCCAAGGTGTGTTGTGGGAAGGGAGAAGAGGATATACCTTTCAATCTAGGGGCAGCACTGGGCAGAGGCATGGGGAGGTTGTTTTACTCAGAGATGTGCAGAGCAATCCCTCCGTCCTCCTCCGAAACGACTTGCACTGGGAATAGGTATGTCTTCCTTTCCGGCGTGCTCAATTCCAGCACCAACACAGCTGAGATATATTTTTTTACCTTTATTTAACTAGGCAAGTCAGAACAAATTCTTATTTTCAATGACGGCCTAGGAACAGTGGGGTTAACTGCCTGGGCAGAACGACAGACCGTGTCAGCTCGGGGGTTTGAACTTGCGACCTTCCAGTTACTAGTCCAACGCTTTAACCACTAGGCTACCCTGCTGCCGATATACTCTCACACGTCACTCTTCAACATCATAGTTGTAGTAAAAACTGCCAAGTACACAGTTTCTGGCTTGTTTTTGTTTAGAACATATTGGTGTGTAAGTGTTTCTTTGTGTTCCTGAGGATGTGTCCATGAGGGCTTAACATTGGGCTTTTCAGCACCTCTTGTGCACGCACAAAACAACCCTTTGTCTGTGTCTGAAGAGGGCGGCATGTACTCCAGTCGAATCGGAGAGAACCCACACCACTCCTGGGGGCTACTGGCACAAAAAGGGCAAATGGAGCATTGCTTTTACAGCAATCTAAACCAAACCTACTTAATGCCGGAGCAAAGTTTTCCTAAAAATGTCAGTCAGCTTGAGTTGTGCCAAATGTGACCACTTCCCATCTCAGTATGAATTCCTCCAATTGTCAGAGAAGCTCACCATCTAGTCCACCCACCTATGTGTTCACCTTTAAAAAAAAGTTTTTTTAAATAAGATGTTTCACAAGGAGATACGCAAATAACCCTAAATGACACGTAAATGTATACAAAGCAATATAAAAAATGAGTCCTTTTCTCCTCATCTCCAAACAAACAAATACTTTTCCTAAGCAGCTTTATCAATGCCTCCAGTGTACATGGTATACAGCAGATCAGAATAGTCTCTAAGGGAATAGTCGTTGACTGGTCTGACTCAAATGACAGATGAGTTCTTTACACGAAAGTCGTTAGTCATCTCTGACCTGACCAGAGCTCTGCTCAGAATGATAAACACGTAGCCATCTCCCCACTGCTCTTTTCTTCATCACTAAAAATGATTGATGCCAACTTGTCAGTAAGTGACAAAAATCAGTCGCAGTGTAGAGTTTCATACAATATACAATTCAACCACAGCAGGAGGTGGAAAAACAACTGTAATGGATCTCCAACTCGGTCAAAGACCCGACAGTGTTAGCGCCACACCCAGCCCGTTTGACACTTGGCCAGTTTTACATAGTGTGAAAGACATTTCCCTGCTTTCTGAGAGAGCTGTTGGTGAGACTCATTAGCCAGTCTAATCTCTAAAATGACATGCTGAAGAGCCGATTACACTTCTCACAATTCATAATTCAGTATTAGATTAATAGTGTTTTGGTCGAGACACACCAATACAAATCGCTCAGGTCACCCCACACCAAGCGTTTGATGGTTTCAGCTTGGGTGTTAACAATCAGTTACAATTATACAGCAAATAGAAATCAGAAGTAGAGGATGGCCAGGTCTAAAAACAAAATATAAACTGAAGTCAAATACATTGTGTATGTAAAATGTATATAGTATGTCAAATGTATATAGCATGTAAAATGTATATAGTATGTATAAGCTGGAAGTAGAAGCCTAAGTGTTGTTAGTTTACTCCAATTAGGGGAGAGGTGGTAGTGTTTGCGGGAAATTATAAAAGGAAAATATATTTTAAATTAACGTACACTACCGTTCAAAAGTTTGGGGTCACTTAGAAATGTCCTTGTTTACCATGAAAAACGCATGAAATGAGTTGCAAAATGAATAGGAAATAGTCAAGATGTTGACAGGGTTACAAATAATGATTTTTATTCAAATAAATGGGTCCTTCAAACTTGGCTTTCGGCGAAGAACCCTCCATTTGCAGCAATTACAGCTTTGTAGACCTTTAGCATTCTAGTTGTCAATTTGTTGAGGTAATCTGAAGAGATTTCACCCCATGCTTCCTGAAGCACCTCCCATAAATTGGATTGGCTTGATGGGCACTTCTTACGTACCATACGGTCAAGCTGCTCCCACAACAGCGCAATAGGGTTGAGATCCGGTGACTAATGGGGTGACCAGCACATAGACCGTATGGTAAATAGTTCTTGCATAGTTTGGAGCTGTGCTTTGGGTCATTGTACTGTTGTAGGAGGAAATTGGCTCCAATTAAGCGCCGTCCGCAGGGTACTGGATGGAGTTGCAAAATTAAGTGATAGCCTTCCTTCACCAAGATCCCTTTTACCCTGTACAAATCTCCCACTTTACCACCACCAAAGCACCCCCAGACCATCACATTGCCTCCACCATGCTTGACAGATGGCGTTAAGCACTCCTCCAGCAAATTTTCAGTTTTTCTGCATCTCACGAATGTTCTTCTTTGTGATTCGAAGACAAACTTAGATTTATCTGTCCATAACTTTTTTTATTTTATACAATCTTCCTCTGTCCAGTGTCTGTTCTTTTGCACATCTTAATATTTTCTTTATATTGGCCGGTCAATTTGCAACTCTGCCTAGAAGGCCAGCATCCTGGAGTCGCCTCTTCACTGTTGACGTTGAGACTGGTATTTTGCAGGTACTACATAATAAAGCTGCCAGTTGAGGACTGGTTTGAGAAACAGATGCCTCACAAGACACTAATGTACGTGTCCTCTTGCTCAGTTGTGCTGGTTAGAGCCAGTTAGAGCTGTTCTGTGAAGGGGATAGTACACAGCGTTGTACGAGATGTTCAGTTTCTCGCATGGAATAGCCTTAATTTCGCAGAACATGAATCTTCTGAAACTCGTCAGTCTAAAGTACTTTATTTCTGTCCATTTTGAGCCTGTAATCAAACCCCCAAATGCTGATGCTCCAGATACTCAACTAGTCTAAAAAAGGTACGTTTTAACAGTTTTCAGCTGTTCTAACAATTGCGAAAGGGGTTTCTAATGATCAGTTGGCCTTTTAAAATGTAAACTTGGATTAGCTAACAACGTGCCATTGGAACACAGGAGTGATGGTTGCTCATAATGGGCCTCTTGACTTCAACTGTACAGTTTACATACACCTTAGTCAAATACATTTAAACTCAGTATCACAATTCCTGACGTTTAATCCAAGTAAAAATTCCCTGTCTTAGGTCAGTTAAAGATCACCACTTTATTTTAAGAACTTAAAATGTCAGAATAGTAGAGAGAATGATTTATTTAATATTTTATTTATTTCCCAGTGGGTCAGAAGTTTACATACACTCAATTAGTATTTGGTAGCATTGCCTTTAAATTGTTTAACTTGGGTCAAACGTTTTGGGTAGCTTCCCACAATAAGTTGTGTGAACGTTGCCCATTCCTCCTGACAGAGTTGGTGTAACTGAGTCAGGTTTGTAGGCCTCCTTGCTCGCACACGCAAAGTACATTCATCTCTAGGAGACGGAACGCATCTCCTTCCTGAGTAGTATGACAGCTGCGTGGTCCCGCGATGTTTATACTTGCGTACTATTGTTTGTACAGATGAATGTGGTACCTTCAGGCGTTTGGAAATTGCTCCCAAGGATGAACCAGACTTGTGGAGGTGTACAAATAGAGGTTTTGGCTGATTTCTTTTGATTTTCCCATGTCATCAAGCAAAGAGGCACTGAGTTTGAAGGTAGGCCTTGAAATACATTCACAGGTACACCTCCAATTGTCAATGAGCCTATCAGAAGCTTCTAAAACCATGACAACCTTTTCTGGAAATTGCCAAGCTGTTTAAAAGGCACAGTCAACTTAGTGTATGTAAACTTCTGACCCACTGGAATTGTGATACAGTGAATTAAGTGAAATGATCTGTCTGTAAACGATTGTTGGAAAAATGACTTGTGTTATGCACAAAGTAGATGTCCTAACCAACTTGCCAAAACTATAGTTTGTTAACTAGAAATAAGTGTATGTAAACTTCCGACTTCAACTGTAGATATACCATTAAAAAAAAAATCAGCCGTTTCCAGCTACAATAGTCATTTACAGCATTAACAACTTCTACGCTGTATTTCTGATCAATTTGATGTTATTTTAAAATGGACAAAAAGTGCATTTCTTTCAAAAACAAGGACATTTCTAACTGAATCCAAACTTTTGAACGGTAGTGTATGTATAAAAATATATTTATTTACCAGAAAAATTATATGGGGGATTGGAATTGCTGACAATTACATTGATGAAGCTACAATCTGCAATATTAAAGCTGATCTACCTAATATAGAGATATATTTAGATAGATAGATATCTATCTATCTCTATATATATATATATATTTATTTATTTATTTATATATAAATAACTTGTTTTTCTCCTAGATAAAGCCTCTGTTGAAGACTGCACTTCGTCTCAGAGCATGAAGCTGGTTGTAACATAGAGGCAGGACTGACATCTGACCAGCAATTTAAAGTGACTTGAATGGAAGTACAGCATGCACCAGCCCAGGTGTAGTTCCCTCAGGAACTCCCGACACGTCGCCACTGTCATTGGCAATAAAGGTTTGTTCGCACACGACAAGCACCTGACCAGGTGTCACCGCTGCCCAAGTGAGGTGGTGCACACAGCCACCATGCAGTGGAGGAGGCGCTACTGCTGCACGCACGTCGCCAGGCTCCTGTCTCTCCTCTCCTTGCTGGTGGTCCTGGTCATCTTGCGTCATCAGGACTGGCTGCCGGGCATCAAGGGCCCAACATTGCGGAGGGAGAACCCAGTGGCTTACACAGAGGGAGGACTACACTCCATAGACAAAGGAAATCACAGCTCCTCACAGATTCAATTGAGGGATGCACCGGTTCCCCCTGCACCTCCGAAAATGAATGCCAACCTCAGTTCCCCTCAGGCGGACTCCTCTCCGCAGCGGGTTACGGGACTGGAGAGCTCGCTGGCGACTAACGCTAGCTTGAGCGGAGAGGTCGGGCTAGGGGGCCTGCTGACATTGGAACCCTACACTTACATCATCAACGAGCCCAACAAGTGCCGGGAGGACGACCCAGAACCCTTACTGGTGCTGCTGATAGCCACGGAGGCCCAGCAGGTGGAGGCCAGGGAGGCCATCCGGCAAACATGGGGAAACGAGAGCGTGGTCCCAGGCCTTGTCCGGCTTTTCTTGCTGGGTGTGAAGGAGGGCGAGGTGGGCCGCCTGCAGCAGAGCAGCCTGGAGGCAGAGAGCAGGAGGCACCATGACATCCTCCAGCAGGACTTCATGGACACGTACAACAACCTGACCATCAAAACCCTGATGGGCATGCACTGGGTGGCCGCGCACTGCTCGGGCGCCAATTACGTCATGAAGACAGACAGTGACATGTTTGTCAACACCGAGTATCTCGTCCACAAGCTGCTCCAGCCCAAAAATCAGCCAAAACGTGACTATTTCACAGGCTACCTGATGAAGGGCTATGCGCCCAACAGGAATAAGAACAGCAAGTGGTACATGTCCCATGAGCTGTATCCCAGCGAGAGGTACCCCACCTTCTGCTCAGGAACTGGTTACGTGTTCTCGGGGGACCTGGCGGGGAAGATCTACAGGGCCTCTCTAGGCATTCGCAGGCTGCATCTGGAGGACGTCTACACGGGCATCTGCCTGGCAAAGCTGCGGATCGAACCCACACCGCCACCCAATGAGTTCCTGTTCAACCACTGGCGGGTGTCCTACTCCAGCTGCAAGTACAGCCACCTTATCACCTCCCACCAGTTTCACCCCAACGAACTGCTCAAGTACTGGCACCACCTGCAGCGCAACAAGCACAACGCCTGCATCAACACATTCAACGACTAGATGGGCAGGTTTCACCAGAGGAGACTGCATGGGTACAGCCTATTTGGTGACAGAGGATCAAGGGTGATGTTAGATCATGGCCTGTGCAGAGTCACTGGCTAGATGTAACCGAGTAAAGCACGTTTTTGGACAAACTAATGGTTGAGGACAGCCATTTTTTTTTACTGGCTCTCCAGTTCATATTTTTTTTGTTTAATATATTAATTGGGGGAAAAATGTATGCATCGGTAGAGAGGAAGACCTGAATTAAAGCCGCTACACAAACAGCGCAATGGAACGTCACATACAGGCCGTTCCAACATTTAAGCCACACAAAAGTACAATGAACAACATTGTGAAAATAATGCTCCATCGCCGTGTTTGCGTGAAGGGCCCATTATATTTCAACAATGGATACTGATAAATGTTAGACTGTATTGGTGGACTGTCAAGGTCTGGTATCCATTTTTCTCAACTTGGATTTAAATCATGTCCCGTTTTTTATATATATTTTTTTTTAAATGTTGGGGCAGCAGGGTAGCCTAGTGGTTAGAGCGTTGGGACTCGTAACCGGAAGGTTGCAAGTTCAAATCTGTCATTCTGCCCCTGAACAGGAAGTTACCCCACTGTTCCTAGGCCGTCATTGAAAATAAGAATTTGTTCTTAACTGACTTGCCTAGTTAAATAAAGGTTTACAAAAAAAAATAAGAAAAGGAGCCTTCAAGGGTACTTCAATTATTCACCAAAAAGATCTTTGGGCATACTTGAGCATATAAACCACTTCTAGTGCCATATAAAAAATGTGAAGTATCAAAAACCAAAAGGAACATTGAATGACAAGTAGCAGTTGACATGGAGGAAGAATGAAAGACCGGATATATGCAAGAGTAGAGAATGTGGTTGAGAGAGGAAACAGATCTGGGTGGAACACAGAGCATAAAATGAACACCTGTCAAATGAGAGTAGATTGAGGTATTGGCAGGTAAGAATGTCTTTCACCAGCCACATTAGTAGGTGGTCAATTTGCTGGGCTCTACAGTGCGAGCATTACATATGCGAACAACAAGTATAAGCACATGTGCAAGTTAGAAAAAAATACTGCAGTATCTGTTTACAAAGTATTTCTGGTGTTTTGTTTGATAGCTACTAATAGATAATGCTACACCCCACCTCACACAGCAACATCGTCTGGCAGGGGAGCTGAGCTCACAGTGAAATACTGAAATTCATTTTTGGAGGTGCTGCGAACAGGCATTTACTTAAAATTCTACAAAGTGAGACTTTGTCCTTGTGTTTCTTCACTATTTACATTGTTTTGTTTACAAGCTTGGTTGTTTTTCCAACATTAGTTCGAGTCTGCTGCGTCAACAAAGCGAAGAGCCGTTGGTCAGATCCCAAATCTAACAGAAACACGTGACAGGAGTCGAGTGTCCCCGTTACCACGGTAACCTCTGGTCTCTGATCATTTGAATTAAATTGAGCAATATACCACATTACTTCTTACTAATTCATGTATTGTTTTAGAAACATTACAAAGCATGGTCATCCATATTTTTTAAATTGTATTTTTATGTAATTACGGCCCCCCCAATAAAATTAAAATTAATTTTAAAAGAGACATTATTTTATGTGGAGGTGCTGACTAACAGAGAATAAACTATAAAAATAGAGTCACACACTATATAAACTCCCAGTAATTTATTGGGTAAATCACCAATGTTTCGGCATCACTGTGCCTGCTTCAGGGTCACCCTTCAACGATGGGGTTGTTCGATTCATGCATGGACGAAACATCCTGAATATATGTTCAACTACAAACCGACTAGGGTAGCAGAAGACGAAAGGATGATCTTACCGTCACAGACTTCAGGGTCATGCCGTGGTATGTTCCCATGGTGTCAATCTTGAAACCCTCCGTTTCTAAGGACACAATTAGTTAATCAATAATGTATCTTACTTTTCATTAAAAAAAATGTGTTTGTTTTTTGTGCATCTTCATTTGTTCATTACTGTGTAAGGAACTGAAATGGATAACACTAAAATATATATTTACTTTACAAAGTAAAGCACCGTCTATGAACATACAGTGGGGCAAAAAAGTATTTAGTCAGCCACCAATAAGTTCTCCCACTTAAAAAGATGAGGCCTGTAATTTCGATCATAGGTACACTTCAACTATGACAGACAAAATTAGAAAAAAAAATCCAGAAAATCACATTGTAGGATTTTGTATGAATTACATTACATGCGTACGTGACTAGAGACAAACTTTAATTCAGGTCGGCTGAAACTAATGCACACACACACCAAATGTTACTATTCATGGCCATATTTACAAAGCAGCACACGTCACATGACAATATGTGCCCTGGTCCCACTCACTAGAGCTGGGAGGATATGGGCAAAAATCCATATCACGATAAATGGCCTGCATTGATGCAACAACAATAAATAGAAATTTCAATTTTATAACATTCACGTGCACCAAACTTCTCTTGAAGCGACTAACTAGTTTGATTGTAGCCATCAATTGTCCCATTAACAATCACCTATAGTAGCAAACTTACTTAATTTAAAAACATCACATTTCTCTAGTATAGGCTACTTATCATAATGAACGATAATCAGCAAAATGCCTGCGATAAGTGATAATTTTCATTTTATCACCCCAGCTCTACCACTCACCCTCTTTTCCTTTGAATCTCTCCTGATCGTATCGGTTATAAGCAGCTGGGACAGGCTGTTTGTTCCTTATGGACTGGTCCTTGAGGGGAGATAAGAGGTTACACTTAAAACACAGGTCATTTCCAATGAATGATCTAAAGAGAGACGACTATAAACAGAGAGTTCAGTGGTAATACTACGATCAACCCTGCTTCGACAGGTTAAATACTCATTGATCTTTTTCTGGAGAAACTCCCAGTTCATTTCAAGCTCCATTTCTTAAGACAAATTAGAACAGGGAGGTATTTATTTTTATGGAACTCCTGAGCAAGAGCCTTTACTGATTATGGAAGTCATTCTCAATTATGCATTTATTACATCACAATGGCAAAAATTAAATCACACGGCTGGATTCCTAGGATGCAAAAGTGTGTATCCAAAATAAAAAATAAATTAAAAAAAAGGTACATTACATCAGTTTATATCCAAAATCAAACATGGGCTGTTCCTTACCACCTGAGTGGTGTTCTGTGCTGGTCTCTGCTCAGGGGCGCGTCCCTCTTCCCTGGCCTTCACCGACTGCAGGATGGCAAAGATGTTTTTGGAGAAGTTCTGCAAGAGCATAAGATTTATCAGCACAGTGTAAAAAAAAAAAAAAAAAAGGTAGACGAGATTTCTACTGTTCTGTTGAATAAGAGAACAGCAGATATCACCACCAAACCAATACATTTCCCCTTGAGGTGATGCTGCCACCTGCAGGCATTAAAAGAACACTGACGTGTGAAAACAGAAAAGCCAAAGATTGTTGATCTGCTACGGATATGGACCATCGCCGCCACCCTTCAAGGCTAGGACTGGGGAAGCTGATCCGAACACGGTAATATCTACATGGAGTGAATACATGCGTGTTCTTCCCATGTGGCCAGGTTCCTCCTAATAATAATGTTCAGATGGACTAAGGTAATGAGATGGACATCTCATTACCATAACCCATCACAGTCTAAGCCGGGAGGAGGAGCTATATGGAATTGTTTTAAGGTCATTCCAAGGATCATTTATCTATTTGATTGAAACATTTTTACAACCCCTTGAAGTATATATAAAAAATTATATGAAAAGGTATTTTTGGCCTTACTGCTATTAGCCCATACAAATGCATTGAATAACAGAGCCACTACATAGAACAGATAGTCCCCCAAAAATATCAAAAGGAAGTTTGTTCTGAAGTCTCCTCTATATAGTATATTTCTAAACATGCATTTAACCCCATATTTTTTTGCATTAAAAACAGTGTATAACTACATGTTTTCAACCGGTACCGGGAGACCTTCAGACAAGTCTTGTGAGGCCCGTGGGTGTCCCAGAGCAAAACAGACATGTACAGTACCAGTACCATATATATATTATTTTTACATTGTAGAATAATAGTGAACAGGGACGCAAACTGGTGAGGGACCAAAAAGGTGACACTAGGGGGAAATGCAGGTTAACTAATTAAACAAAGAATATGATCTACATGATCAGTCTCTGTGTGTAAAATACATTTTAAGTGGTTCATGTCAACCTAACGCATTCTATTTTTGCTCTATTATAGTGGCCACTAAAGTAGACGTCGATCGAGTGCACAAGGCTACATGTGTGCAAAAACGTTCAATGTGTAAAAAATTAAATAATCCCAACTCACTCACACGTGTTACTGTCAAGTTCAACGCAACTAAAGCAATATCTTTGGGCTACACTGCACATAACTACATTGTACACTTTCTGCCTGTTCTACAATATGCCAGCAGAACATGATATCAATTATGCCAACCAAGGGTCTATTTCAGGCAGAGAGTACACCTGGAATATCCATTTTAATCTACTGTATTGAAAACATGAGAAAGTGTGTGGTGTTCCTTTCACCTCAATAGTGGATTCCAACTTAAACCAGGCCCAGCTCCACTTCATTCCTGAATCCACTTGTTTAACAAGCAATGCCTCATTTTCACTTAATTCTCTCATTCTGAATATTAACCACATACTGTACATGCTGCATTCTGTTATGTGAACGACTGGCTAAGCCTTGGATACAGCCAGTATTGCTCCAAATGCCATCACTCGTTTGCATACAGCCAGTAGTCATCCAAAGCCCCCACCCAAACTTTTCTCATAGGATCAACACTTATCAATCTATTTTAGATTAAAAACAGCGATTTTCACCGAAAGGTGACTAGTTTGAGTCGGAGTGAAAACATCAAAACTATGAAATAACACATTTGGGATCACGTAGTAACCAAAAAAGTGTTAAACAAATAAAAATGCATTAGAGATTCTTCAAAGTAGCCACCATTTGCCTTGATGACAGCTTTGCAATCTTGGCATTCTCTCAACCAACTTCATGGGGTAGTCACCTGGAACGCATTTCAATTAACAGGTGTGCTTTTTGTGGAATTGATTTCCTTCTTAATGCATTTGAGACAATCAGTTGTGACACGGTAGGGGTGGTATACAGAAGATAGCCCTATTTGGTAAAAGACCAAGTCCATATTATGGCAAGAACAGTTCAAATAAGCAAAGAGAAACAACAGTCCATCATTACTTTAAAAACACTGAAAAAGTTTATTCAAGTGCAGTTGCAAAATCCATCAAGCGCTATGATGAAACTGGCTCTCATGAGGACCGCCACAGGAAAGGAAGACCCAGAGTTACCTCTGCTGCAGAGGATAAGTTCATTAGAGTTACCAGCCTCAGAAATGGGCAATTAACTGCACCTCAGATTGCAGCCCAAATAAATGATTTCGAGTTCAAGTAACAGACACTGAAGCAGACTGAAGCAGACCTTCATGGTCTAATTGCTGCAAAGAAACCACTACTAAAAGGATACCAATAAGACTTATAATAATATGACTTGCTTGATCCAAGAAACACAAGCAATGAACATTAGACCGGTGACAATCTGTCCTTTGGTCTGATAAATCCACAAATCCCCTGTGTCTTTATGAGACGCAGAGTAGGTGAACGGATGATCGCCACATGTGTGGTTCCCATCGTGACTACCTCGAAGCTGGTTGAGAGAATGCCAAGAGTGTGCAAAGCCGTCATCAAGGCAAAGGGTGGCTAGTTTGAAGAATCTCAAATATATTTTGATGTGTAACACTTCATTGGTTACTACACGATTTCACGTGTTATTTCATAGTTTTTGATGACTTCACTATTATTCTACAATGTAGAAAATAGTTAAAATAAAGAAAAACCCTTGAATGAGTAGGTGTCCAAACTTTGACTGGTATTGTACATGTTCGTGAGACAGTCACCATTGCACAGGGGGGTTCTGGTAGAGTGTAGCTCAAATGGGGCCGACGCTATAGACAGAAGTTGGCAGATCAGTTGTACCAACTTCAGGCGAGTCTCCTGACACTTGAGATCATAGAGCCTCAGAGGGCTCAATAGTTTGTAGGCCAAACCGTTTGAACGCTACATACGATTTTGTGAAAACACCCATTTTTGGGATGTCTCATTGTCTGACAAACACTGCTCTAGTAGCGCTGTCACCTTTCAAGTTCAACATAGGCGGATGAGGTGGATTGTGACGCATCCACAGGAGCATGGAAATTAACCTTAGGGGGTTAATGACAGCATGACCCTCGCACCCTCCAGTCAGACACTCTAGTCTAGGGGGTGACCTCTGACCTTTCCAGTGCTCTGTAGGATGGTGGTCCTGGTCCTCCACACCCGCTCCCTGCTGACTATGTCCCTGGTCACGTCCACCTCGGCGTCCACAAAGCTCCTCTGCTTCAGTGTGATATCCTCATCCAGGTCTGTCTTGATGGTGGAGCGCTTCTTGGCCATAATCTTGGCTTTGATGGCGGCGATCTTCTCCACGGACATGGCCTCGGACAGTGACCTGGGGGCAGAGGTGATCTCCATTATCCCTTATTCCACCAGCTACGCTGACAGAACACATGAATAATTAGATGGGTGCCTACATTTGTCCTATTTTACACATGTACAAGTGTATATTATATGCATGTGTGATTTGGAAATGTTTTGTTTTTTTTGCATTTCCCACTCCCCTGAGATGATAATTTAGTGGGGAGGGGAAAAAAATATAGAATAAAAACTAATTAAAAAACTACGCTGCCTGGAGTAGAAATTAATGTTCGGGGTTGATTGAGAAGCGAATTTAAATAATGCAGTGTTTAGTGAATAAGGCAAGGTTCCTGGTTTTTATTTATGTCAGCCTGCTCTCATTGGGATACCTTAGCATCTTAAAACCTGTGTAGCAACGGTGAATGGCTTCATGATAATGGCCTACATTTTGTAACATGGTACTGTCATTGAACGTCCTTTCATACCCATCCTAACGCTAGTCATAAGACTGCTCTGCTCAAGGCGACAGCAGATTAAACATTACTAGGTACTTTCATCCATTGCTTAGGACCTATATTTTTGGTTTATTGTGTTTTGGTATTTTTTAACAAATCTATACTCTCAATTCAGCTTGATGCTGCCAGTTGCATTATGTTGTTGAACCGTAAAAATAAATAATAAAAGCGACTGGATGATGGAAGGGTGTAGGCACCTCATACCTGATCTGGTCAGTTTGCACTATGCCCTCTTTGTGGCCCTCCAGTCTAGCAGCCAGACGCTCCTTGTCCAGTCGCACTCGTTCCTCATCCTAGATAACAGAATGTGTTAGAATGGTAAAATGCTCCATATGATGAAAGATAATCATGTATTCAATTTCTGCAGGGATCATATTCTCAAAATGTATGAATTCACTGTACTGTAAATTGCTTTGGATAAAATTGTCTTTAACAGGCAAGTTATCTGGCATCTTGTTAAACAGGATACCTATAGAGAATTCCTTTAGAGCTGAGGAGAACGTTCTATAAAGAACTGAGGAGAACGTTCGATAAAGAACTGAGCTGAGGAGAACGTTCTATAAAGAACTGAGCTGAGGAGAACGTTCTATAAAGAACTGAGCTGAGGAGTCTGAATGGCGCCGGTCAAAGATATTACGTACCTCAATCCTGGGTTTTTTGGCTTCAGATGACACCTCATCTGCTGCTCGTTTGACTGATGCAATAAAGGATTAATTAGCCAACTTGTGCAATACCTTTCCAATCTGCACAATATCTAAAATGACTCTCACCAAGCTGATTGCATGTGCAACACAGGCCAATGGTGAACAAAATAGTATATTAGGCCTTACAGCATGGACTGTTGATATATCTGTTTCAAGGGAACACATTTTCTAATATATATGAATTAAATCATTCAAATCAATGGAAGAGTTGTCATATTCAAAATGCTAAAACTACCTTGCGTTGGCCTTTGCAAACCAATCTCTATGGGGGCACTTCTGTCGATACTTGTCGAAGTAGCTGTGAAGAGAAATCAAAATGGAAATTGCTTTAGTACAATAATTTCAATGGAATCAACGCGTGTGCATTAATTTCACGGTGTTAAATCTGATTTGGTTTCAATTAATACTTACAACTTTCCCCATTGAGATAGGACAGCAAGCCCTTTCTATCAGGTCTTCTGACAACCGGAATGTTCTCTGTCTTAGGGGGTGATCAGAATACTTATGTAAATCACAATGAAATACAACACAATTTACCAAGGTCACAACAACGCCTCTGGCAATGACAATCAATAGACCACTGGCAACACTAAGACAGAACATCCATGACACATGGCAGCTGTATTCAACTAACTCTATACAACTCTCACTTGCAGTGAGGACATTAAGTCTACTTACTGCAGCCCTTCGCACGTAGGATGGATGAGGGAGATGCACATTGTTGAGCAGGAACAAAATGGAGTCCAGGGTGTAGTACTCCTTGGGCTGACCCTCCTTTCCAGTTCTGAAAATCATTACATTCAGCTTTAGCGTTGCAAAATTCAACTAACTTTCCCAAAATTCCTAGGTTTTCCAGAAATGTTTGTTAGAAGATTCACGGAATAAACATGAATTCGGAATCCTTCAACCAGGATTTCTGGAAAAGCAGGGAATGTTGGGAAAGTTAAAAGAATTTTGCAACACTAGTCAGCGTTGACTAGTAGTTTTGCCCATTGTCTACAGTTCTTTCAGTAAAATCCAGATGCCCTCTTGTGGAACTAATCTGGAATTTAGTCACACTGCATGCATTAATAGTGAAGGCTTAGATAAATAGTTTAAATCCTGTATTTTGTTAATTACGTTACACACAAACAGTGACCAGCTGTGACGACTATGTCACGGCTTTTCAATGACACGTCCAACTGGTCCAACTTGTCGGGTTAAAATGAGATTGTCCAACTATTTCATGTCATACGGCCTGAACGACTGCTTGTTCTGCAAAAAACAGGAAATACTTAGCTAGCTAGCTGACACAGAACATCAAAGTAATGTCTAGCTGTCAAGCTAGAAATGTAAAAACATGGTGACAGGTACGGTCACCTGAGGAAATCAATAATAGCTAACGTTAGTTGCAATACTGTAACTTAACTACCGCGGGTTTGCAAGCATGACAGCTGGCTTATGACAACGTTACCTGGGTAGTGGCTTTTAAACAAAGCAATTAACGTTAGATAGTTAGCTAGCGTACTAGTTAAACCCCCCCAAACTAACAATAAAATGATAACTGTATTTGCTATCATTCGGTGCAAATAGTAGCTAGCACCTTTTAAACGCGGCAAGAAAAGTTTGGGCATCAACAACCTTATCTCGCTAACATTAACGTTAGCTATTAACGTTACTAGCTAGCCTAGCTACAACAGGCCGATTGAAGCGAGTAATTTACCCATTTATAAGCAAATTTAACATACCCCCAAATGACATAGTTAGTCTTGACATTTTTGGGCCAAGAGAACTCTCCAAAGATAACTTCGTCTCCTTTGGCGACGATTTCTTTTTTCTGGATGTTGTATTGGCGAAGAACACTCAACACGTCCGCCATCTTCACTTGTCTTCATGAAACTAGCGAGCGTGAGTGCAAGGCCCCCAGTCACCTATCAACAGAATGCAATGTGGTCTCACAGAATGCCTGATCCCAATTTCCAGTTGTATTTGTGTTCAGTGTGTCAATGGATAGGTCTATTCTGAACACAAATGGCAGTACATGTCAGTTTTTATTTGATTATAATCTCTGTTCTCCATATATAAAATGCATACATGTATCATGATTCATTCATGGCCATTATGACTCAAAACAATTTGAATTCCCTTCTATAGCCATAAAATACTTGCTTGCCTTCTCTGTAAAAGGTTCATTTTGTAAAGTAAATACACACATAAAGAAATGTCCATGAAACACTTTATTAAGGTTTGTATTGACACTATGGCTAACGTAAATGGCATGCAACATGAACTGAAATCACCTTTCAGTTGAAAGAGAAAATGGATTAGTCATGGGACAGTAAGGCCTACATTTATAATTGATTCAGTTCAACTTTCTCTATCAATATGGACTGTGGCCATTCTATCTCCACCTGTCAATGTGCCCCACTGTATTCTCTACTATAGCAACTGACTCCAAAGTATTGTTACCTCAGAATGTATGCATTATTAGAGTCTAGAGCATTTTCAAATGTAGCATGTTTTGTTAACTACGTTCGAACCGATGTCCTCAAAGATGGTCTTCTATCTCAACTCATGGGGTTGGGACCAACTCGAGAACTGGTGGGGCCTTTTAATAGACTGACATATTTTGTGCCATACTTTTATATTGGATCAGATGAAATCAACACAAAGTAAAAAGGTTTTTAGAAATCAGTTACCAGGTCTGAATTTGTTTTGTCTAAATTAGGGTTGATCTGAAATGACAGAAGACAGAAAATAACAATTCAATAAACCAGTTAATACTTTCCACTTCCTCTATTTCAGCGTCAGCCATCATTCCCCCATTGAATTGACTGCTAAAAGGTAAAGCATCTTCAGTATTATCCCATTTTATTTATTCAATATTTGAAGAATAAAGCATTTTAAAAATCTACAGTGTTACACAAGTATGACAAAAAGGTACATTCAGTGGGATCTATTACAAAGGAAAAGTAGCTGGTGAGTTTCTATGGAACATTAGTGAGTATTTGTATAACTGACATTCTATCATTAGTGCTTGTTTATCACAAACCTCCGACACTGGAATACTTTAAATGTGCGTCTAGCAGCTTCAGTCTTCACACTACTAAATGGCCTTGTTTTGACCTTCAACAACATGATACAGCAATAGAAAAAAACCATTGGTAATGCATAAAATCAATAGATTCCAGGGTCGTGATCATTACGTAACAAATAGAAAAGCAATTGAAACGTTCATTTTTAATTTTCCATTGTACAAGATTTTAAAACCTTTTCGAACGTCTGCCCTAATGAACATGACCCAGGGAATAAACCAATTTTGCAGGTTTGCCAAAAACTACCAGTGACAATGACGACAGTCACTCCCTTATCTCTTGGCGTCAAATACTTCCTTGTTTTGACTTGTGACAAAGCAAAATAAACTAAATGGATTCGCATGTTACATGTTTAAGTGCACCAAGTCTATTCTATTATGAGTTTGACCTAATAAAAAAAACAAAAAAATATATACTGCAATCAAACAAAATAAGTTGGTTAGTCTTCTATATAGTGATTAGACCAAATGAAGAAGACAAAAGGGACAAGGGGAGGCAGGTTGCCTAGCGGTTAAGCACATTGGGCTAGTAACCAAAAAGTCACTGGTTTGAATCCCTGAACAGACTAAGAGAAATATCTGTTGATTTGCTCCTGTAAGTCACACAGGATAAGTGAGTTTGCTAAATGATGAAAAATGGACAGATTATAAAAAGGGCTCCATGTTCACATCAAACTTGCTATAACATAGCAAAGGAGATTGGTGGCACCTTCATTGGGGTGGACAGGCGTGTAGTAATAACTGGAGTGTAAACAGTGAAATGGTATCAAACGGTGTTCCAGCCATTATTTTTGAGCCATCCTCCAGTGGTAATTGTGTACAGGGATTCCTTCTTACATAAGCTAAAACTTTGAATTTTGTCTCAATACTCCAGTATTTTGGATTTGAGCTCAAATGTTAGATATGAGGTGTGAGTATTTATTTGATTTATTTAACTGGGTAAGTCAGTTAAGAACAAATTCTTATTTGCAACGAGGGCCTACACCGGCCAAACTCTAACCCAGACGACGCTGGGACAATTGTGTACCGCCCTATGGGACTCGCAATCACAGCCGATTGTGATACAGCCTGGAATCTAACCAGGGTCTGTAGTGACACCTCTAGCACGGAGAGGCTGTGCCACTCGGGAGCCTAAAAAGTACAGATGTCACTTTTTATTTTAGAGTATTTTCCTCTGTTTTACTGGTTAGAAATGAAAGCACATTATGCATCAGACCCCCAAGATATGCTAACCTCTCAACATGACCAATAGGGAGACCGTATCATTTTTGTTGTGGTCCTGATATTTATGATAAATTGAAGAAATCGTTATTGTAAATATCAACTTTAAAAAATAAAATTAAAATCCGCTCTCTGCGTCGTTTCAAGCCACATCCATTTCAAGGTATTTCCACCAATTCTCTCCATATTTTTCTTTCTCGTCTTTGCACTGTCCAGAATCTGTTCTCAGATCAGGTCCAGGGCTAGGTTACGGATGACCTCTATGGCTCCCAGGTCAAAGCCGCAGAGGTCCAGCATGCCCCTGTCCTCGGCGGGGTCAGCGATGGATAGGCCGTTGGAGGTCAACCCACACACCATAAGTTTGGAGAAGATACCCATTTTCTAGCAAAAACAAAACAAAACACAATCGAGACTCTTTTATATTCATATACTGTGCATACTGTCTATTCAAACCATTATATATACACACAGTGTCTTTGGAAAGTATTCAGACCCCTTGGCTTTTTCCACATTTTGATACGTTACAGCCTTATACTAAAATGTATTAAATTAAATATTTTCCTCAATCTACACGGCACTCCATAATGACAAAGCAAAAACAGATTTAGAAATGTATTACACACACAAAAAAACACTGTGTTTACATAAGTATTCAGACATTTTGCTATGAGACTCAAAATTGAGCTCAGGTGCATCCAGTTTCCATTGATCATCCTTGAGATGGACTCCAATCAAGTTGAAGAAACACATGTGGTAAATTCACACCTGCATATACAGTGCCTTGCAAAAGTATTCACCCCCTTGGCGTTTTTCCTATTTTGTAATTTAAATGGATTTTTATTTGTATTTCATGTAATGGACATACACAAAATACCTGTGGATAAATTTCAAGACATAGCATCAAAATAGCTGTGAAGACTTAAGGCTGTAATCAGTGCCAGAGGTGCGTCAACAAAGTACTGAGTAAAGGGTCTGAATACTTAGGTAAATATGATATTTAGAATAAATTAGCAAACATTCCTACAAACATGTTTTGCTTTGTCATTATGGGGTATTATGTGTAGATTGAGGGCAAAAAAAACAATTTAATCAATTTTAGATTACCGCAAGGCTGTGACTTAACAAAATGTGGAAAAAGTCTAATAATATTGAACATCAAAACTATGAAATAACAAACATGGAATCGTGTAGTAACCAAAAAAAAAAAAGGTGTTAAACAAATCAAAATATATTGTAGATTCTTCAAAGTAGCCACCCTTTGACTTGATGACAGCTTTGCACACTCTTAACTAGCTTCATGAGTTCGCCACCTGGAATGCATTTAACAGGTGTGCAAGGTTAAATGTTAATTTGTGGAATTTCTATCCTTCTTAACGCATTTGAGCCAATCAGCTGTGTTGTGACAAGGTATGGTTGGTATACAGAAGATATAACCTACTTGGCAAAAGACCAAGTCCTTATTATGGCAAGAACAGCTCAAATAAACTAAGAGAAATGACAGTCCATCATTACTTTAAGACATGAAGGTCAGTCAAAATGGAACATTTCAAGAACTTTGAAAGTTTCTTCAAGTGCAGTCGCAAAAACCATCAAGCGCTATGATGAAACTGTCTCTCATGAGGACCGCCACAGGAAAGGAAGACCCAGAGTTACATCTGCTGCAGAGGATAAGTTCATTAGAATTTGCAGCCCAAATAAATGCTTCAGCGTTCAAGTAACAGACACATCTCAACTTCAACTGTTCAGAGGAAACTGCGTGAATTAGGCCTTCATGGTCGAATTGCTGCAAAGAAACCATTACTAAAGGACACCAATAAAAAGAAGAGACTTGCCTGGGCCAAGAAACACGAGCAATGGACATTAGATCGGTGAAAATCTGTCCTTTCGTCTGACAAGTCCAAAATTTAGATTTTTGGTTCCAACTGCCGTGTCTTTCTGAGATGCAGAGGAGGTGAACGCATGATCTCCGCATGTGTGGTTCCCACCGGGAAGCATGGAGGTGGTGGTGTGATGGTGCTTTGCTGGTGACACGGTCTGATTTATTTAGAATTCAAGGCACACTTAACCAGCATGGCTACCACAGCATTCTGCAGCGATATGCCATCCCATCTGGTTTGCACTTAGTGGGACTATAATTTGTTTTTCAACAGGACAATAATGCAAAACACAACTCCAGGCTGTGTAAGAGCTATCGCACCAGAAGGAGAGTGATGGAGCGCGGCATCAGATGACCTGGCCTCCACAATCACCCGACCTCAACCCAATTGAGATGATTTGGGATGAGTTGGACTGCAGAGTGAAGGAAAAGTAGCCAACAAGTGCTCAGCATACGTGGGAACTCCTTCAAGACTGTTGGATTAGCATTCCAGGTGAAGCTGGTTGAGCGAATGCCAAGAGTGTGAAAAAGCTGTTAACAAGGCAAAGGGTGGCTACTTTGAAGAATCTAAAATATACTTAGATTTGTTTAACACTTTTTTGTTTATTTCATAGTTTGTCTTCACTATTTTTCTACAATGTAGAAAATAGTAAAAATAAAAACCCTTGAATGAGTAGGTGTCCAAACTTTTGACTGGTACATATATTTACATTCCAGACTCTGACTAGGCTTGGGCAATATACCATTCATGTTATTTTTTATTTCACCTTTTTTTAACCAGGTAGCCTAGTTGAGAACAAGTTCTCATTTACAAATGCAACCTGGCCAAGATAAAAACAAAGCAGTTCAACACATACAACAACAAAGAGTTACACATGGAATAAACAAACATAGTCAATAATACAATAGAAAAAGTCTATTTACAGTGTGTGCAAATGAGGTATGATAAGGGAGGTAAGGCAATAAATAGGCCATGGTGGCGAAGTAATTACAATATAGCAATTAAACACTGGAATGGTAGATGTGCAGAAGATGAATGTGCAAGTAGAGTTACTGGGGTGCAAAGGAGCAAGATAAATAAATAAATATAGTATGGGGATGAGGTAGTTGGATGGGCTATGTACAGGTGCAGTGATCTGTGAGCTGCTCTGACAGCTGGTGCTTAAAGCTAGTGAGAGAGATATGAGTCTCCAGCTTCAGTGATTTTCGTTCCAGTCATTGGCAGCAGAGAACTGGAAGGAAAGGCGGCCAAAGGAAGAATTAGCTTTGGGGGTGACCAGTGAGATATACCTGCTGCTACGGGTGGGTGCTGCTATGGTGACCAGTGAGCTGAGATAAGGCGGGGCTTTACCTAGCAGAGACTTGTAGATGACTTGGAGCCAGTGGGTTTGGCGGCGAGTGTGAAGCAAGGGCCAGCCAACGAGAGCGTACAGGTTGTAGTGGTGGGTAGTATATGGGGCTTTGGTGACAAAACGGATTACACTGTGATAGACTACATCCAGTTTGCTGAGTAGTGTTGGAGGTTATGACATTGCCGAAGCCGATTCTAGATTTCATTTTGGATTGGAGATGCTTAATGTGAGTCTGGAAGGAGAGTTTACAGTCTAACCAGACACCTAGGTATTTGTAGTTGTCCACACATTCTAAGTCAGAACCGTCCAGAATAGTGATGCTGGACGGCCGGGCAGGTGCGGGCAGCGATCGGTTGAAGAGCATGCATTTAGTTTTACTTGCATTTAAGAGCAGTTGGAGGTCACGGAAGGAGAGTTGTATGGCATTGAAGCTTGTCTGGAGGTTAGTTAACACAGTGTCCAAAGAAGGGCCAGAGGTCCGGACAACAGGCCCTCCAATTTGACACACTGAACTCTGTCTGAGAAGTAGTTGGTGAACCAGGCGAGGCAGTCATTTGAGAAACCAAGGCTGTTGAGTCTGCCGATAAGAATGTGGTGATTGACAGAGTTGAAGCCCTTGGCCAGGTCGATGAATACGGCTGCACAGTAATGTCTCATATCGATGGCGGTTATGATATCGTTTAGGACCTTGAGAGTGGCTGAGGTGCACCCATGACCAGCTCGGAAACCAGATTGCATAGCGGAGAAGGTACGGTGGGATTCGAAATGGTCTGTAATCTGTTTGTTAAATTGGCTTTCGAAGACCTTAGAAAGGCAGAGTAGGATAGATATAGGTCTGTAGCAGTTTGGGTCTAGAGTCTCTCCCCCTTTGAAGAGGGGGATGACCGCGGCAGCTTTCCAATCTTTGGGAATCTCAGACGATACAAAAGATAGGTTGAACAGGCTACTTAATTTGACATGATTAAGAACGATCAGAGCATACAATATTTGCGGATGTGTCATGCCATGTTCGCCACTACAGTGTTGTAGTTCCACGTAACGACATACAATATAATGATGTAATAATGAGTCTGTATATCTATGCAACCAAACAAATAAGGAGTTAAGAGGGGAGGGACAGTGGTACACTACAGAAGTGTCTTACATGTCTGTACATCCTCAGACACTCCGTTGGATTGGCCTCGCCGTGCCAGCAGGCACTGTTGGTGAATATGATGAACATGTCCACAGTGATCCTCTTCTCCGAGGCCCACAGGATGGGGAGAGCGCAGTCTGTATAACCACTGGGGATCTGTGAACAGGTGGTTGACACAGGGGGTCAGCTATGAACACGACACACAGTCATTAAAATTTTACAACCTCATATTTTATCTGAGAAATTGATCATGTTCAGTAGGGCCCAGCGTAACAAAACGGAAATGAGCTTTTCTTATTGCCTTTCAGTGAACTTTTTGAACTTTGGCAAGATAATACATTTTTTCCCAAGTAAGGTTTCTGTTAAAAAAAAGTTTATCATTCAGAGGTGCATAGTTTGCAGAGCGACACTTCTTGTTTCCATACCTTGACCAGCTCGGTTGCTACTTGTCGAAGAGACATGCCTTCAGTGATGGTGCAAGGAACTATAGCTCCTTCAGAGTAGGCCATAACCTGTGTCTCTGCCTCCGTCCGCGCAAAAACCTGTAACATAGATACAACTAACTTAGAACACAATGCTGAAATAGTCCCTCTCTAAGATGCCAGGAATTATTATCATTCAAATGTAAAAATGACAAGTCCTCATTACAAAGCACGCATGCAATGCCTGTGCTCTCTTGAGATGGGGGGAAACATGGCCGGAATCCATAGAACCTGTCAACAGACCCTTTTCCTTGACTATACCTTCCTCCAGAGACCCGTCTTCCAATTGTTAGAGACACCGCTTTGAAACACAGCTGCAAACTACTACCGTAGTCATTTAGCCTTGTGTAGGAGTACCCGCTCATAGTGTGTTGACTCACCATGGTCATGGCTGCAGCCGCTACAGCTGTGCTGACGGAGGTCCCCTTAACGATGCTGCTCAGTGATGTGCTAATGTCCACCGCCACCACAAAGCGCTTCCCCGCCGGCTCCACGTTCTCAGGAAAGGAACACAAGTAAAGTGGCAGGTTGATTAACGCTTAACAGTGCTGGTCCAGTAACCCGAAAAAGGTTGCTGGTTCAATCCAGAGCCGGCTAGGTGAAAAATCTGTTAATGTGCCCTTGAGCAAGGCACTTAACCCTAATTACTTCTGTAAGTCGCTCTGGATAAGAGCATCTGCTAAATGACTAAAATGTAATGAAAAAAACAAAACATGCAACAGTAAACATGTCGTCCCTCAAGAATGATGCATCCCAATTAAGATATTGTGTGTCACTAACACGTTTCAGTTCATTACTATAGCTCCCACCTTGGGCCAATCAGTGTCATTTTGAAAAACACGGATCTCTATGGCACTACGCATCGTTCACCCAAGTTTCGTAAAAATTGGGCCAGTGCCGTCAGATATCGTGTGCGACAAACGTATCCATTTCATCGTGGGGGACAATTAACGTTTCGCATTTGTGAACACGACTCAGAACAGTGGGATGCTCTGTGAGTAGTGCTGTTACGGTGACCGTTTTACAGCCACACCGTCGGTGACGAGTAACGACCGCAGTCAAATTCCATGTGACCATTTAGTCACGGTAACTAAGGTTCTCCAAGCTCTGATGCTGTTAATGGTCATTAGTAGCCGACTCAGCACTCTATTGTCCCTCTAATCACTGTGACATCAATGCAAAAGTGATCGAAAATCAAACACTTCATGAGACCCCATAGCCCCATAGGCAATTGCATGAGAAAACAGTTGATGGCCTCTAATAAAAAGAGGAGGATCCCATCAGCTTTCTAAAGGCTAGGCCTACTATATTTATTTCTCAACTTTCCTAACACTAAACACATCGTTTCGCTTTACAACAAGAGTATAGCATACCTGGCTGGCATTGAAAATTAAACACTGGAAAAACGTCCACCGTTTGCAAATTAAGTGCATAGATGACACATTTCCCCCCCCCCCCCCCCCAGCATCTGTTACCGAGACAGGTGCATGATAACGGTCACTTCTAAAACGAAACAATTTTCACACAGAGTGCATTCGAAAGTATTCAGACCCCTTGACTTTTTCATATTTCGTTATGTTACGGCCTTATTCTAATATTGATTAAATTGTTTACCCTCCTTAAAACTACACACAATACCCCATAATGACAAAGCACATTTTATTTTATTTTTCTGCAAAAATATAAATGTACATACAGTTGAAGTCGAACGTTTACATACACCTTAGCCAAAGACATTTAAACTCAGTTTTTCACAATTCCTGACATTTGATCAGAGTAAAAAGTCCCTGTCTTAGGTCAGTTAGGATCACCACTTTAATTTAAGAATGTGAAATGTCAGAATAATAGTAGGGAGAATAATTTATTTCAGCTTTAATTTCTTTCATCACATTCCCAGTGGGTCAGAGTTTTACATATACTCAATTAGTATTTGGTAGAATTGCCTTTAAATTGTTTAACTTGGGTCAAACATTTTGGGTAGCCTTCCACAAGCTTCACACAATAAGTTGGGTGAATTTTGGCCCATTCCTCCTGACAGAGCTGGTGTAACTGAGTCATGTTTGTAGGCCTCCTTGCTCTCACACGCTTTTTCAGTTCTGCCCACAAATATTCTATGGGATTGAGGTCAGGGCTTTGTGATGGCCACCAATACCTTGACTTTGTTGTCCTTAAGCCATTTTGCCACAACTTTGGAAGTATGCTTGGGGTCATTATCCATTTGGAAGACCCATTTGCGACCAAGCTTTAACTTCCTGACTGATGTGTTGAGATGTTGCTTCAATATATCCACATAATTCTCCTCCCTCATGATGCCATCTATTTTGTGAAGTGCATGATGCTGCCACCCCCGTGCTTCACGGTTGGGATGGTGTTCTTCGGCTTGCAAGCCTCCCCCTTTTTCCTCCAAACATAAAGATGGTCATTATGGCCAAACAGTTCCATTTCTGTTTCATCAGAACAGAGGACATTTCTCCAAAAAGTACTATCTTTGTCCCTATGTGCAGTTGCATGCCATAGTTTGGCTTTTTTAATGGCGGTTTTTGGAGCAGTGGATTCTTCCTTGCTGAGCAGCCTTTCAGGTTATGTCGAAATAGGATTCGTTTTACTGCAGATTTTAGATGCTTTTGTACCCGTTTCCTCCAGCATCTTCACACGGTCCTTTGCTGTTGTTCTGAGCTCAAATTCGAGTCTCATAGCAAAGGGTCTGAATGCTTATGTAAATAAGGTATTGTTTTTTTATTTGTAATACATTTGCAAAAATTTCTAAAAACCTGTTCTCGCTTTGTCATTATGGGGTATTGTGTGTAGATTGAGGAATTGTTTTGAAATAAATATTTGAATAAGGCTGTAATGAAACAAAATGTGGAAAAAGTCAAGGGGTCACGCAGCTGGGAATTATTATTATATTCCCACACAAGGGGGATGCCGCTGGGAAATTCCAGGCACTATAAAGTCCTTGTAAAATTGTGAAAGAGAGACTGATGAAGTGTTATGCTACATATGTTTATGTTAATTAACAATTGCTTGACAATGACTGGCTGACAACATTTCATGACCGCCCATAGCCCTCCCTATCTGTGAGTATCTGTATATGCGACGCTCGACTTACTGTGAAACATTTGTAGAAAGCAGAGTCCAGCGCTTTTATGATGTCAACGTTTGGTTCCCATTTCACTTTTCCCCGGTTGCCTTGGCCCCTTTTGTAGTTTTCCGAGGCTGTCAAGACGCTGAAAGGGTGGAGTTTTGCCTAAGACAACAATAAAACAGTTAGATAGATCCCTGGGAAAGCAGTATGTGAATGAATTCCAGTTGTCAGAAGGTGAGAGGTAGGTAGGTACACCTCACCTTCTTTAAAGCCGCCTCACTCTGGATCCTCTCGCACACCTCTGCCACGTCTGAGCTTCCTGGTTCCAGGACTTGGTCTGCGGTCATCTTACCCAGGGTCCTTAGCATTGACTCCATGGGCATCTCCTTTAACAATGCCTTCCATACCTGCAGTGGAGAAAAGGCATCATACATGACCAAAAAACAACCTACTAAAGTAATAAGGTTGTCTTAAGACCCTACACATGAAAAAGTGATAATTCCATTATGATAATTATATGGTGCTAATATTTCCCATTAATATGGCATTGAGACATAGAGCTGGATGTAAAAAAAAACGCTAGGAGTGTGGCTTAGAGTAGGCTAGTGGTCTAAGAGTAGGCTAGTGGTCTAAGAGTAGGCTAGTGGTCTAAGAGTAGGCTAGTGGGCTTAGAGTAGGCCTGTGGGCTTAGAGTAGACTAGTGGTCTAAGAGTAGGCTAGTGGTCTAAGAGTAGGCTAGTGGTCTAAGAGTAGTCTAGTGGGCTTAGAGTAGGCTAGTGGTCTAAGAGTAGGCTAGTGGGCTTAGAGTAGGCTAGTGGTCTAAGAGTAGGCTAGTGGGCTTAGAGTAGGCTAGTGGTCTTAGAGTAGGCTAGTGGTCTAAGAGTAGGCTAGTGGTCTAAGAGTAGGCTAGTGGTCTAAGAGTAGGCTAGTGGGCTTAGAGTAGGCTAGTGGTCTAAGAGTAGGCTAGTGGTCTAAGAGTAGGCTAGTGGTCTAAGAGTAGGCTAGTGGGCTTAGAGTAGACTAGTGGTCTAAGAGTAGGCTAGTGGTCTAAGAGTAGGCTAGTGTTCTAAGCCGCAGGTCCCAGCCTACATATACTCCCGCGCAATGGATTTGAATCTGTCACACTGCTATATTTCAGCACACACTCTCCTCTATCTATCCTATCTATCACAGTTAATAAACCAAAAATGTGAGGAGTGGGACTACACTCTTTAAAATAAAAAGCTAGCAGTGGCGAGGACATCTCAACATCTGACCAACTTTAATTTGAGCGAAGTACACCTTTAAAAGAGTTGGTTAAAAACACAAGTTGGTCGCTGCTCACCACTTTGGACCTCAGGTGGTCTGTCAGAAGTTGTTCCCGCTCCAGACTATGCTCCTCTATTAGATGGCTGACCTCCATCTCGTCTGCACTGTGTTTGACCTTCTCAACCGCTTCCAGGTATGAGAGGACTTTGATCACCTCCTCCGAGTTCTCCTTGTCGGCGTACGCCCCCTGGACCTCCTTCCATCCTTTCATAACGTATTTACTGATCAACACGATCGCTGCAAGCACAGCAGAGTTGTCAGAGCATAATTCAGACAGAAAAAAAAAAGCATTCAACCACGTCTCCTGATACCACCAATCACTTGTTACTTTAAAGGCTTTACTGAGATACTATTTTATTACTGATTTCATCCATGAGGATAACCCTTTTATTAAAAAAATGTCATCAACACACAAAAAAAAACATTCTCCGTAGTCTAAATCTTGCACCATGTCCCTTGTATATTCATAATAGTGTTTGAGAGTGTGTACATTGTAAACCTCTTGCAGCTCACCTTCATTAGCAGGCTTGGCATGGGAGAGTCTGAGTAGATCCTGATGCGACCAGCCCTCTCTCGTTTTATACTTGGTCACCGCCAGAGCCAGACCCATGGCGTCCTGTTTGTTGTACCAATCCGACACCGCTTTCCTCAGGGCCCGTCCCCATATCCCGCACCGCATCCTCTCTTTCACCTCCTTCTTGTATTGGATGAAGGTGAAGAGGTGCTCGGGGGCCCGGCACACGTCACTCAGGGCTCGGAACGCCCCCTGTCTGGTTTTCAGGTCCAAATGTTGGGAGCACACAGCTAAGGCAAACAGGGAAGGGTTGGCCCTGACTGGCCTGCCCTCCAGAGCCAGCCTTTTGACCTCCTCCACCACCTCGCAACCCCTGCCCTCCTGTAGCAGGGAGAGCAGAGCCAGGGCACTCTCCATGCCCAGCCGGTGCTCCTTGGTGTCATAGATGGCCATTTCTGAGCCGTAGCAGATGAAGCGGCGGAGCCTGGTCATGTCTGTTACCTCCCATGGGTGCTCACCGTCGCCAACTGAGTTTTGGCCGTGGTCGTTGGCATCCTGTCCCGATGGCTCCATGTGATAGCTCCTCTAAACTGTCAGATGAATGGACAGGTAGAGACACAGATGTTTCAGCTGAAAGTAACACACTTTTTTTGAATGAACAATTGCACTGGTTTGATAGGGTGATCAGCAAACCAAGGTGAAGTTGATTTTATATTCACACAGACATTCGCCAAAGCCATTTAAAAATCTATAACTAATTCACCATTTGTCACAGAATCATCAACCTAGATATGATTAATTCTATAAATGTCTAGCATACTTTTACAACCTATTGTTTTGCAGACAAATTCCAGTTTTGATTTGATAGAAATAATTACATTTGAAATATTGCATTTAAAGATGATTAAATCAGTGATTGTCACAGAAAAAAGTGAAAATATGCATTTATTTGCAAGAAATTTTCATTTCAAGTGCAATTTGTTCTGTATGAAGTTACACAATGTTTACATAAAGTTGTATGTTTACAATCTTCAATTGTATGCCAAATCAATGTTGCATTTTTAGTGCAACAGTTCCACATTTTAAAGTAGTTACAAGGCACAACAGTCATTTATTTACATGTCTCTAATTTAACAGCAAATAGGCCCCTTCCAATCATTTCCTATTTTGGCTTTGTTAAAAGTCCTCCTTTGTCATCCCCAGACAAGCTGAATGGTACCATCTCCTGGGGGTAATAGATTGAACTGTTCAACACTTACAGCCAAATGTTTAATACCCCGGGTATTCTCAGAACACATTCTGGAAATTCTATAGATACAGTGGTCATTTTATTAGGTACAACGAATTTAAAACTGTTGATGAAACTGGGGAAGGAGATAAGACTGTTCCAAGTTTATAAGTCCATTTGGAGTTTATTACAGTCAGTACAAGAAAACCAGTTTTGAAACTTTTCTGAGTTACAAAAGACCATCAGACTGTGCTGTCATTTTGCACATTCTAAAGTTCAACCAAACAGTAACAGAATACCTGAATACTTCTCTGCAAGCTTTAGTGTCTAGCAAGCCAAGACCACGGGACTTGGTGTATGTAGGAGCAGTTTATTTTTGTGAATAGGGTGGTGAACCTAATAAAGTGGCAACTGATCGTCGATATCACAAACAACTCATTTTTGAGCAGTGTCTGTCTGTTATATGTTTCATCAATGAGTATAATGGTCAATCTGATCCCCAAGGACCTCATAAGCTCACTTGGATATATAGAGTTGGAGGAAAAGACAAAAATATGAAACTAGGACATTTAAAAACACTGGCAGAATTATTTCATCCACATCCATTCACATACAATATGTATTTTAAAGTATAAATACCACTGTCTTTCTGGACAGTTCTTTCTGCAAGGAATGTGAGTTGAAAGGGATATGGTAATACTTATGTAGGTGACGTAGTTTCTCCACTGGTATAATGGGTATAATGTGGGGTAGTTGCATACCTCCCTGCTGAATTATGTAGAGCTGATTTGAGTCAGTTGATATTTTTTTGTTATAAACCACATATTCACGTAAGCTTTGTGATAGCAGTTTGAGAGAGAAAGAGACCAAATAGCCTGTTGAAGTACTAGGTTTTAATGGTTCGTGCCAGTAGATTGCAGAGGGGTTCACATACAGTTCTGAGGCAAATCATAACGTAAACATTTAGCCTAAAAACAAAACGTGTACCGTCCACTTCTTACACTAGCGTTTTATATTGTTATCCACCCTCTGGTATATACATACACTACCGTTCAAAAGATTGGGGTCACTTAGAAATGTCCATGTTTTTTTAAGAAAAGCACATCGTTGTTCATTAAAATAACATCAATGATCCTTCATCAATGACTATTGTAGCTGGAAACGACTGATTTGTAATATCTACATTGGCCCATTATCAACAACCATCACTCCTGTGTTCCAATGGCACGTTGTGTTAGCTAATCCAAGTTTATCATTTTAAAAGGCTAATTGATCATTAGAAAACTATTTTGCAATTATGTTAGCACAGCTGAAAACTGTTGTCCTGATTAAAGAAGCAATAAAACTGGCCTTCTTTAAACTAGTTGAGTATCTGGAGCATCAGCATCTGTGGGTTCGATTACAGGATCAAAATAGCCAGAAACAAAGACCTTTCTTCTGAAACTCGTCAGTCTATTCTTGTTCTGAGAAATTAAGGCTATTCCATGCAAGAAATTGCCAAAAAACTGAAGATCTCGTACAACGCTGTGTACTACTCCCTTCACAGAACAGCGCAAACTGGCTCTAACCAGAATAGAAAGAGGAGTGGGAGGCCCCGGTGCACAACTGAGCAAGAGGACAAGTACATTAGAGTGTCTAGTTTTAATCCTCAACTGGCAGCTTCAATAAATAGTGCCTGCAAAACACCAGTCTCAACATCAACAGTGAATGGACGACTCCGGGATGCTGGCCTTCTAGGCAGAGTTGCAAAGAATAAGCCATATCTCTGTCCAGTGTCTGTTCTTTGCCCATCTTAATATTTTATTTTTATTGGCCAGTCTGAGAAATGGCTTTTTCTTTGCAACTCTGTGTAGAAGGCCAGCATCCAGGAATCACTTCTTCACTGTTGAAAACAAGGACATTTCTAAGTGACCCCAAACTTTTGAACAGTAGTGGTGTTTGTTTTGGTTCACTCTTAGTTTTCCTTATCTCCACTGTGGAATGCCCATGTTGATCCTCTTGGTTGTCTTGGTCCTCTTGATCCATCCACCTGTCTTCTTTGTTAGTCAGGCCTGACCCCTTCATCCCGTCCTTTTTCCTGTAATCTAATTTAATATGACTGAAGATGCAGAATGTTATACCAGGCCCCTTCTAATAGGGTAGAAGACTCGTTAGAACTTTGACCACAAATCAAAAACTGTTTTTTTTTACTCAAAACAAAAAGGTTGTAAAAGTATGCTAGACATTTATAGAATAAATCATATCTAGGTTGATGATTCGGTGACAAATGGTGAATTAGTTATTGATTAAAAAAATAAAAATGTAAATGGATTTTGGCGAATGTCTGTTGCACGCCATTGTTTGTTGTTACTACGCAAAAGCCTATTAGCTGACTTAGTGTAGACCTTGTATGGCTAGTCAGCTAATAACAGTCATACCGCTGTGAAACTAGCTACTGTAGACAACAACCAAATGCTATGCACGGCAGCTGCTTAATTTGGTCATGTCAGCTTATGTTGGCTAACACGTTAGTCAGTTACTACACTGTAGCCAGCCAGCTAACAATCATCACACCAACTAGCTGGCTGGCCACATTCCTAATAGATAACTACAAGCATCCATGGGGCATGACAACGATTTAAATGATCATTACAAAACAAAAAACCATAAAAGCACTGCCGATCCAACTCGAGTCCCAGTCAGAGCGGTTCTGGATTAGTTTTGCTACTCTTCTTGTAGCGCTGGTCCAGACGCTGGCCAGCAGATCCGACAACACTTTCATGTTTATATTATTAAATCACTGCAGACACCGCGCAAATTATGGCTTCGGGAAACGTACCTCAAACCAGGGGTGAGAAATGAGTTGTACTCCCCAGTTGTACCATTACTGTTAAACCAATAGGTTTAAAATAAATTCCCGTAATTGTTTTAACTTCTAGTTTTAACAGTGGAGATAACGGGACAATTCGGAGTACAACACATTTCTCATCCCTGGATGGAGGTAGTTTCCGAGCCGAGACACCGGCTCCGCGGGTCTTAACGAGCAACAGTCTGGAGGAAAACAAAATGCTCAATAACGTTTACCGGTATTTCTGGGGAAACGACAAAAAAAAAGTTGTCAGCACTCCAGTAACATAGCTAGTGACTTTGGTGAGTAACGAAAAGAAAAATGTATGCCAGTCACTAAACAAAATTGGGGAAAATAGAAAGAGCAAACCGCACGTAACAACATTGACCAGAGTTAGTGATGTGGCTGCGATGATAGCTAGCTGTAGTTAGCCACACTGTTTGCACAGTATTATCTGGCCTAGCGATACGGACACATTTAGAATATTTTTTTTCTTCCGTTTCTATTTTGAAGACAAAAACAACACATAGATTAGTTATTCCACTTACCACACACCCTGTGACTAGTTAATAACGTAGCTAATAGTTGATTTGCAGGTCGTATGGGCGTCACTGGGGGAACCCTACAGACCGATGAATAGTACCGTTCTCCTAGTATCAGGATGTTATGCAGGCAGCAAGGATCCCTTTTTGGGTGCGTTCGTAAATTCACTCTGGATATCTAATCCGAATTTAGAGCGCTGTCGTCTGAGTGTGACAGGGTGCCGAATAACTGATGAATTTCTGAACGCGCAACACCCGTTGAATATGATCCGTGTCAGTAAACGTCGGCAAAAAAAACAAACTATTCAATTGTTGCCAGCTGCACAGTTATAGTCACCAACACTCTATATAACAAGAACACAGCCTAAACAGCGCTGCTAGTGCGAGAACAATGGTCAGAGTGAGGTGTTCTCTCATTTATGTCTGGAAGTAGCTGGCAAGGTAGCCAACTTTAACCAGTTAACTTGGGTGCTTGACTGCCGTTGTGAGGTCAGAACGCTCGGACAAACCCTCCTCCTCGGCCAGAGCGTCCAGTGTGTGCTCTGAATTTATGAACGGACAATGAATGTACACACTCTGGCACGCCAGTGTGAATTTACGAACACACGCTTTATTTTCTCCTTCAAAATAAGAGTCCTTCTGCAAAGACACGCTAAAGTTTTGGAAAATCGTTATTTTTTTCCCACAGCATTGTAATACATGGATAATTTGACTTATATTTATATAAATACGTTTAATAAAATACAAATATATGCTGTTGGAATTACTCAATTTGACAAACTTAAATGCGAGCAGCATCCCACTCTGCATCAATCCAAGATCACAATAATACAAGAGACAACTGTGACATCATTAATAACAATATTATTAACAAAAAACAACATTAACAATTTGATATAATAAGCACAAAAAGCAACAGTAATTTGTTGCTTCTGAAAGCTAAGCAGCGTTGGCCCTGGATGGAAGACCAGATGCTGCTGGAAGTAGTGTTGGAGGGCCAGTAGGAGGCACTCTTTGCTCTAGTCTAAAAAAAATATCACAATGCCCCAGGGCATTAATTGGGAACATTGCCCTGTATAGGGTGCCGTCTTTCGGATGAGAAGTTAAATGGGTGTCCTGACTCTCTGTGGTCTCTAAAAAACCCATGGCATTTATCGTAAAAGTAGGGTTGTCAACCCTGGTGTCCTTGCTAAATTCCTAATCTGGCCTTCATACCATCATGGCCACCTAATCATCCCCAGTTTACAATTGGCTCATTCATCCCCCTCCTCTCCCCTGTAACTATTCCCCAGATCGTTGCTGTAAATGAGAAGGTGTTTTCAGTCAACTTACCTGGTAAAATAAGGGTAAAATAAATAAATGGGTCTCGTGCTGAGCAACGGGTTGAATACAGAATACTGATGACTCCTTACTCCACGCACACTATTCACTGCAATGCAAGACACTGCACATTAATGACATATTAGCTTATAGAGAAACTAACTATATTTGGTTAGTAGAGACCCTACTGAGTATTTCCCAGCCCACTTTAGCTGCGACAGGTAGAAAGGTTTTCGCTCTACAAGCCAATATGTTTCCTTCTTACAATCTATTGTATTGCATTGGGGGCTATGGAGGGGGTGAAGAACAAAGTACTGCTGGGTATGTACGACACAGTCCCCCTCCACAACTACACATATAAGGTTAGTAGAGACCCTACTGAGTATTTCCCACCCCACTTTAGCTGAGACAGGTAGAAATGTTCTCTTTACAGGCCAATATTCTTAACATATCAGTGTCAAACATTATATTTTTTCATTACTGATCTAAAAAAAAATGTTTTTAGAACCATATATTTGTTTTCATAAATTACTGTTCTGTATTTTGTTGTTGGCACCATAAAAGTGGCAATTGATTACACATGAATATTATTTGAATGAGTTAGGCAATGTTTTGAAATGCAGGCTTTTATTTTTGAAGGTTTTATCATTACCATACTAATTGACGTCGTTGTCTGTGCTGCTGGCAGAATACGATTTATTCAAGGCTAGTCTCGGACTACTATTCTGCTAGCGGCACTAACGATGACGTCACCCTTTTTATGTAATGAGAAACCTTCAAAATAAAAGTCCAGATTTCAAGACATTGCAGAGTGAAGACCTTGTTCAAAAGAAATTAAATGGTAATCAATGTCGATTTTAATAGGCTCATAAGCAAATGTAATAATTAATTTATAAAAAATAAAATAAGATGAACATTATTTTGCTTGCTTCAAGGCAAGCAACACTGAGGCATGCACGAGAGCATCAGCTGTTCCGGATGACTGTGTGATCACGCTCTCCGTAGCCGACGTGAGTAAGACCTTTAAACAGGTCAACATACACAAGGCTATGGGGCCAGACGGATTACCAGGACGTGTGCTCCGGGCATGTGCTTACCAACTGGCAGGTGTCTTCACTGACATTTTCAACATGTCCCTGATTGAGTCTGTAATACCAACATGTTTCAAGCAGACCAACATAGTTCCTGTGCCCAAGAACACAAAGGCAACCTGCCTAAATGACTACAGACCCATAGCACTCATGTCCGTAGCCATTAAGTGCTTTGAAAAGTTGGTAATGGCTCACATCAACACCATTGTCCCAGAAACCCTAGACCCCGCCCAAACAGATCCACAGATGATGCAATCTCTATTGCACTCCACACTTTAACACCTGGACAAAAGGAACACTTATGTGAGAATGCTATTCATTGACTACAGCTCAGCGTTCAACACCATAATACCCTCAAAGCTCATCACTAAGCTAAGGGTCCTGGGACTAAACACCTCCCTCTGCAACTGGATCCTGGACTTCCTGATGGGCCGCCGCCAGGTGGTGAGGGTAGGTAGCAACACATCTGCCACGCTGATCCTCAACACTGGAGCTCCCTAGGGGTGCGTGCTCAGTCCCCTCCTGTACTCCCTGTTCACCCGCTACTGCATGGCCAGGCACGACTCCAACACCATCATTAAGTTTGCCGATGACACAACAGTGGTAGGCCTGAACACCGACAACAATGAGACAGCCTATAGGGAGGAGGTCAGAGACCTGACCGTGTGATGCATGGACAACAACCTCTCCCTCAACATGATCAAAGACAAAGGAGATTATTGTGGACTACAGGAAAAGGAGGACCGAGCACGCCATGAGGTCGAAGGAATTGTCCGTAGAGCTCTGAGACAGGATTGTGTCGAGGCCAGATCTGGGGAAGGGTACTCAAAAATGTCTGCAACGTTGAAGGTCCCCAAGAACACAGTGGCCTCCATCATCCTTAAATGGAAGAAGTTTGGAACCACCAAGACTATTCCTAGAGCTGGCCGCCCGGCCAAACTGAACAATCGAGGGAGAAGATCCTCGGTCAGGGAGGTGACCAAGAACCTGATTGTCACTCTGACAGAGCTCCAGAGTTCCTCTGTGGAGATGGGAGAACCTTCCAGAAGGACAACCATCTCTGCAGCCCTCCACCAATCAATTCTTTATGGTACAATGGACTGTCGGAAGCCACTCCTCAGTAAAAGGCACATGACAGTCCGCTCCTAAAGGACTCTCAGACCATGAGAAAGAAGAATCTCTAGCCTGAAGAAACCAAGAATGAACTCTTTGGCCTGAATGCCAAGGAGGCAACCTGGCACAATCCCTACAGTGAAGAATGGTGGTGGCAGCATCATAACCTTTGCGCAGTCAGTCTATGGTTTTAGCCGTTTGTTCCTGCTTAGATCCTGTTTATTGTTGTGCCTGTTTTCCTCTCCGCTACAGTTCTGTCCACTCTGACTCTATCTCCAGTCCCATGTCTCATCAGTCCTGCTACCCTGTCCTGGACCGCCCACTCTACTGCTTCCTTGGATTCCTCTCCGGACCTGCATACCCAGCCCCAACTCCCCTCGCTCCAGCCTCAGCACCTGGCTCCATGCAACCTGCCCAAGCTTTCCCTGCCCTGCACCCCATCTTCCCCCTGTTTTTCAATAAATACCTTGGTTACCTTATCCCAGTCTCCTCGTCTGAGTCTGCTCTTGGGTTCACCCGCTCTGCGTAACAGGGTTAAATGCATGTATAATAATAAAAAATCCTGATATTTCTTACTGTATATCTCTCAGCCATAGGACAGACATTTCAGAAGAATTTCTTTTGAAAAAATTTAGGGGGACTATCTGTTCCATGTAATGAATCTGTTATTCAATGTGATTGTATCGGCTAATAGCAGTAAGCCCCCCCCCCCCCCCCCCCCCCCACACAAAAACCGTGTTCTTTTTTTTATACTTCAAGGGGTCTTTAAATTCTAAATCAAATAGCAAAAGGATCCTTGGTTTGACCTTCTTAAAACAATTCCATATAGCTTAGTAGAACCCCTCTTATGGGTCAATTTCGCATACCACCAGAGGACAATGTTGACTAAAATATGGAAGGCAAACTGATTACCTGAACAACGTGTTGTTATCTTCAAACTGCCATCAGGCCTACTATATTCTTATAAATTTGATGTTTTAAGGAGAGTGGATTTTCCTCTCTCCTTACACAATGGGTTTTAAAGACAGGAAGAGGAAACAGGAAGAGGACACACAGAGAGGACAGTTTTAGGACCGAAGGGGGACAATTACTTTTTTTTTTTGTGCAAATGTTCTTACTTTTTAACTCTGCATTGTTGGGAAAGGGCTAGTAAGTAAGCATTTCACGGTAAAGTCTACCCCTATGTATTCACCGCATGTGACAAATAAAATTATATTTGATTTCAGACTGCAACCGGACTGCAAATTGTTGTATATTTCATACATAGGCTACTACTTACAAATATACTGTACAAAACCTCTTGGTCCTTAAACAATGATTATTTAGCACAGTGATCTGATTATTATCTGCTGCTTGATTTAAAATGTGTGCAATTAAAATGAATTGATACTGTAATGACTACTTAGTCAGCAAGCATGAATTGGTATTCGGTACTGCTAATACATACAAGAATAATACCATGGCATTTGCTTCATAATCAATAATCATTGTTTAAGGACCAAGAGGTTTTGTACAGTACATTTGTATGTAGTAGCCTATGGTAACACAATAAAATATATGTGGTATGTCCTCTTGTGATATTCCTCTATAAATTATCTTTGATCCAAAAGCATTTACATATGCCGACTGGGAAGGTTGCAATTTAGTTATCAGTAATGGTCTTATGTCACTTTTGGGTGTGATAAATCTCTGAATAAGCCATGCTTTTGTCACTTCAAGATTAGACAACTGCAACTCTCTACTCTCCAGCTACCCGGATAAAGCACTAAATAAACTTGCGCTAGTGCTAAATCCGTCTGCTAGAATCTTGACTAGAACCCAAACATTTGATCCTACTACTCCAGTGTTAGCCTTTCCATCTAGCTTCCTGTTAAGGCAAGGGCTGATTTCAAGCTTTTACTGTTAACCTACAAAGCATTACATAAACTTGCTCCTACCTATCTTTACGATGTGGTCCTGCCTTACACACCTACACGTACGCTACAGTCACAAGACGCAGGCCTTCTCATTGTGCCTATAATTTCTAAGCAAACAGCTGAAGGCAGGGCTTTCTCCTATAGAGCTCAATTTTTAGGGAATGGTCTGCCGATCCATGTGAGAGACGCAGACTCGCTCTCAACCTTTAAGTCTTCACTGAATACTCATCTCTTCAGTAGGTCCTATGGTTGAGTGTAGTCTGGAACAAGGGGTGTGAAGATGAACGGCAAGGCAGTGGAGTGACCCCTCCACTGGGATTCTCTGCCTCTGACCCTATTACGGGGGCTGAGTCACTGGCTTGTTAGTGCTCTCTCATGTTGTCCCTAGGAGGTGTGCATCACATCTTGCAAGGCTTTTTCTCTCGCTATACTCGTCTTGAGTGGGTTGAGACACTGACGTGATCTTCCTGTCTGGTTTGGTGCCCCCTTGGGCTCGTGCAGTGGGGGAGATCTTTGTGGGCTAGGCTCCGCCTTGTCTCAGGCTAGTAAGTTGGTGAGCTGTTCAAATCAAATCAAATTGTATTGGTCACATACAAATATTTAGCAGATGTTATTGCGGGTGGAGCAAAATGCTTGTGTTTCTAGCTCAAACAGTGCAGTAGTATTTAACAACTCACACCAATACACACAAATCTAAAAGTAAAAAAAATGCAATTAAGGAATATATACATTTTAGGATGAGCATTGTCGGAAAGGCATTGACTAAAATACAGTAGAATACAGTATATACATATATGTAAATATAGTGTATATACACAGTATATACAGTATGTAAACATTACAGTGACTAGTGTTCCATTATTAAATTGACCAGTGATTCCATGTCCATGTACATAAGGCAACAGCCTCTAAAGTGCAGGGTTGAGTAACCGGGTGGTAGCCGGCTAGTGATGGCTAATTAACAGTCTGATGGCCCTGAGATAGAAGCTGTTTTTCAGTCTCTCCGTCCCAGCTTTGATGCACATGTACTGACCTCGCCTTCTGGATGATAGCATGGTGAACAGGCCGTGGCTCAGGTGGTTGATGTCATTGATGATCTTTTTTGGCCTTCTTGTGACATTGGGTATTGTAAGTGTCCTGGAGGGCAGATAGTGTGCCCCCGGTGATGTGTTGGGCAGACCGCACCACCCTCTGGAGAGCCCTGGGGTTGTGGGCAGTGCACTTGCCGTACCAGGCCCAATAGGATGCTTTTAATTGTGCATCTGTAAAAGTTTGGGGGCCAAGCCTAATTTCTTCAGCTTCTTGAGGTTTAAGAGGCTCTGTTGCGCCTTCTTCATCACACTGTGTGGGTGGACCATTTCAGATTGTCAGTGATGTGTCCAAGGAAGCTTTTCACATTCTCCACTGCAGTCCGGTCGATGTGGATAGGGGCGTGCTCCCTCTGCTGTCTCCTGAAGTCCACGATCAGCTCCTTGATTTTGTTGACGTTGAGGTTATATTCCTGGCACCACTCCGCCAGGGCCTCACCTGCTTCCTGTAGGCTGTCTCCCTCTGGTGGTGTGGGGGCTGTGCTTTTGCAAAGTGGATGGGGTTATATCCTGCCTGGTTGGCCCTATCTGGGGGTATAGTCGGACGGGCCCACAGTTTCCCCCTCCCGCCGCTCTCCAGTATCTATGCTGCAATATTCTAGGTGGCAGGGTGTGGAGGGGGGGGGGGGGGGAGAGTCTGTCCTGTTTGGTGTAAATTCACCTGTCTTATCTGGCTTCCTGTGTGATCTTAAATATGCGCCCTCTAATTTTCCCATTTCTCTCTCTCTCTCTAGGACCATGCCTCAGGACTACCTGGCCTTACTACTCCTCGCTTTCCCCATCTCCAGTCCACCTGGTTGTGCTGCTGATCCAGTTTCTACTGTTCTGCCTGCGGCTACGGAACCCTAACCTGTTCACCGGACGTGCTACCTTGTCCCGGATCTGCTGTTTCGACCTTCTCTATCCCTCTCTCGCTCTCTGGACTGCACCTCTCGACCTCTGAATGATCGGCTATGAAAAGCCAACTGACATTTACTCCTGAGGTGCTGACCTGTTTCACCCTCTATAACCACTTTGATTATTATTTGACCGTGCTGGTCATCTATGAAGGTTTGAACATCTTGAAAAACAATCTGGCCTTAATGGCCACGTACTCTTATAATCTCCACCCAGCACAGGTTTCTTCCTAGGTTTCTGCCTTTCAAGGGAGTTTTTCCAAGCCCCTTTGCTTCTGCATCGCTTGCTCTTTGGTGTTTTAGTCTGGGTTTCTGTATAAGCACTTTGACATCTGCTGATGTTAAAAGGGCTCTATAAATACATTTGATGGATTGAATCTCGGCTGCAATATCTGGCTATGATTGTGTTATCAGATGAGACCTTGCTGCAATGTTCAGTGTAGGTGGTCGATGCCCTAACGCGTCACAGGGGGATGAAGAGGACTAAGGCCGCACCCTGATTCTCTCCTCTCCTCCAGAAGGGTACTTGTACTTACACATGGGATTGATGTAATCATTGGCTGGAGGAATTCACATCGCTAAATCCATGAATATGTTTATTTTTTATTTTTAAATGTACAATAAATCGTTATAGCAACAAGCTGAATTACAAGTACAACTTACAATGGAATTATTAAATATGAAATATTACAAGTTTACAAATATACATCACCATCAATATATACAAATAACACAGACACTTGAAGTCAGTAGCGTTCGTCGGTTGTTTATCAGGTGAACCATTCCATGTGAGGGAGTGTTCAAGTCAAGTGCACACTTCAAGAGAAGAGCAGAGAATTGGATTGCCAGAGTACATTTTTGTGGAGTCTGAGTCAGTCAGTCTCAAGTTACTTTATGTTTTCCTAAGCCCCTGCCACCAGCACACAGGTCCTTGTAGTAGTCAGACTGAATGAACCGAGGATACGCATCGTTCTCCATAAGGCTACAGACCTTCCTCTGGGCAACGTCAAAACAAGATGGGGTTGGCTTGTGGAGACTCTGAGCAATCGTGTCTCTTGTGTGGTAATCGACGTTGACCTGATTTGAGAAAAAAATGCAATAATCACACTCGACACAACCTTAAATAACCCTATTTATACACTAATATCATACATGTCAGTCGTTCTTCATCTAATTTGGTTTTAGAAGTAGGTTACTTTTAAATCTTTTATAGTTTTCCTTCATGTCATCCTGGAAAGTTTAAAGATTATATTCTCCCACTTTGCAGCAGGTACAGAGTTACTCGTGGAGAATTTCTAAATATATATATTTTTTTAAATCTGTATAACTTGCAAAGAAAGTCACTCATTTATTATCACTATAAGGAACATGAAGTGATATACATGATGGTACTGTGATAATGATAATATAATGTGTTTCTACCTCCATAGGGGAGTCACTTTGGATGAATTCTTCATAAATGCTAGTAGCTTTCCAGGCAAGCTTCTCTGGACTGGTGATGGACTTGAACTCTTCACAGGCAAGCCAAAACTCCAGGTTCTCCTCACAGAACTCAGATTTCAGGAATACCCGAAATGCCACTTGGCCACCTAGAAGCAAAATGGAGAGAAAATATTTGGGTTGATTTAGGCGTAATCTGCAGTCTAGTAGTGTGTTTTATATATTTACAAAAATATGCTGTATATATTTACTGTGTATATATATATAAAACAAAAATTACATTTATGATTGAGTAGTTTCTCTAAGGATTGTCCCCACTGTTTCGCCTCATTAACAGATTGTCTGCAAATAAAACAAAAACAAAAAGAGGTTGAAATATGGGAATAGTGTAATTGAATTGGTGTTGCAAGGTATACTGGTAGACCAGTAACATAATCAAAACGTCACGATACCAACATTTTAGATTAACATACAGTTTCATATAATACTACAAACATTTTCGTCCCTACCGATCTAAAGAACCCGCTATCGCCTGTTATGAAATGTTTACAATGTCAGTTGTTTACAAGTTCAGTAAATGTTTTAAGCAACAGCAATTATTAGTCTCTTGTATGCACCGGTCCAATAATGTCCACTTCACTTTCATGCGTTTATCATGTGTGGCAGCTGTGATCAGCAAGCCGTAACCCCTGCCAGCCCGCACTCACCTGCTTCTCACTGCATATCTATTCCTCCATCAGTTTTTAAAATATAATTGAGCCTTGATGGCGAGCAGGGATGGAGACCCTGATCAATCTTCTGTTATTACATTTATATGTTTGATACACTGGAGCAGTGCACAGAACGAGCAGAATTGATACATTGTATATCATTCAATCCCTGATATAATCAAGAGCACAGGCCAATCTGGGTATAGTCTTTGCACATTCGCTGTCACACAGCAGTGCCAGAGAGGAAAAATCGCTTCGCGACAGAGACATGCTTGCAGCTTTAGACCAAAGAAAACGGCTTGTAGCTCAAACGGTTTAAGAAAATATTACTCCTATAAACGGAGCTACCCTTTTATCTTCCTGCGCGATTTCTGTGATATTTCACAAACCATGTCGCGGGCGGTTTTAAACTAATCCCGGTCCGTTAATTATTGGTTTAATAACAAACAACGTTATTCAGTCATGTTACCTATCTAGCTAACAACCTGCTAACTTGACAGTAGGTCTAGGCCAGACCTATCTAGCTAACAACCTGCTAACTTGACAGTAGGTCTAGGCCAGACCTATCTAGCTAACAACCTGCTAACTTGACAGTAGGTCTAGGCCAGACCTATCTAGCCAACGACCTGCTAACTTGACAGTAGGTCTAGGCCAGACCTATCTAGCTAACAACCTGCTAACTTGACAGTAGGTCTAGGCCAGACCTATCTAGCTAACAACCTGCTAACTTGACAGTAGGTCTAGGCCAGACCTATCTAGCCAACGACCTGCTAACTTGACAGTAGGTCTAGGCCAGACCTATCTAGCTAACAACCTGCTAACTTGACAGTAGGTCTAGGCCAGACCTATCTAGCTAACAACCTGCTAACTTGACAGTAGGTCTAGGCCAGACCTATCTAGCTAACGACCTGCTAACTTGACAGTAGGTCTAGGCCAGACCTATCTAGCTAACAACCTGCTAACTTGACAGTAGGTCTAGGCCAGACCTATCTAGCTAACGACCTGCTAACTTGACAGTAGGTCTAGGCCAGACCTATCTAGCTAACGACCTGCTAACTTGACAGTAGGTCTAGGCCAGACCTATCTAGCTAACGACCTGCTAACTTGACAGTAGGTCTAGGCCAGACCTATCTAGCTAACAACCTGCTAACTTGACAGTAGGTCTAGGCCAGACCTATCTAGCTAACAACCTGCTAACTTGACAGTAGGTCTAGGCCAGACCTATCTAGCTAACGACCTGCTAACTTGACAGTAGGTCTAGGCCAGACCTATCTAGCTAACGACCTGCTAACTTGACAGTAGGTCTAGGCCAATTTGATTGCCACAGGGAGAAATTAGAAGGGTCTGCAACTCATGAGATGTGCTTCAAAGGCAGGTTTGATTCATATATAGCGTTTTCTCCTTACTGCTACAATGACATGTATATTCCTTTCTCCCATTCCTCCAGCCAAATCATAGGTAGGCATTTGCACATTTTGGAGCGGCAGGTAGGTAGCCTCGTGGTTAGAGCGTTGGATCAAGTCCCGGAGCTGACAAGGTAAAAACCGGTCGTTCTGCCCCTGAACAAGGCAGTTAACCCACTGTTCCCCGGTTGGCCGTCATTGTAAATAAGAATTTGTTCTTAAACTGACCTGCCTAGTTAAATAAAGGTAAAATAAAATAGCCATTCTATGCAGTATTGTATTATACAGTGAACAGTGTGAAGTTAATGTGTTGTATTGAGTAAAAGTGTGAATGTCTGTGACGGGTTTGTTTTGTAGCACATGCACATAACGTTTAGAAAACGGGAACAAGCGTCAGGAGGACGGGGTGAACAGGACGCTCGGCCACAGAGCCCCCCCTCACCATACTACTCGGTATCGTGATACTTGGACTGGTATCATATATTTCGTAAAATCATGGTATAGTGACAACATATTTTTTTTAATTATAAAAAATTATATAGATATTTTTTTCAGTTTCACATACCTGTGTAGTTTTTTCCTTGAATGAGGTGAGGGACTATTGAGGAAGTTGTGGAATCTCGATTTCCAGGGTTTATGCCTGTAGAATAAATGATAAGAACACAGAAATAATGTTCAGTGGTCTTTTTAGAAATGTATTATAGTACACTTATTTATAGGCCAGTCACATTACGATGTTTCATATGTGATGAAATTATGCAAATGTAATACAATACAAATATGGCTCATAACGCCTATAACAACTTTTATTTAAAATAATAATAATAATAATTACAAAACCAAATTACATCAACAACTTACAAAAGCCTTTTGGTCTTGTCAAGGTCTTCTGAGGCCGTCTCACAGCAAATATCCATTTTTTTGTAATTATTATTTGTGTTCAATGGCTAAATACTGTGTACACATCACCCTCTCAACCCTGTTCGTTGAGTTTCCAGACCCAATTCTCAAGGAAGCTCGGTGGATTCTTTATGCTCTCTGACAAAGCCAAGAATACCCAAGCTCCACCGGCATCTCAATCCTGATTGGCTCTTCTCCATAATCACGGGGAAATCTACACTCAACAACCAGCGATGTCGAGTCACTGAGCATTGTCCCAAGCAAACAATAGCTCAACGGAGTCCCAGCCAGCACATTTGGTTCCTTTGAAATTCTGCTAATGTATAATACCAGTTAAAAGTTTGGACACACCTACTCATTCGAGGGTTTTTCTTTATTAAAAAAAACCAACTATTTTCTACATTGTAGAATAATAGTGAAGACATTAAAACTATGAAAAACACATATGGAACCATGTAGTAACCAACTCTGGTTCCTTGATTGTTCTAGGAGGTTTAATTAACACTCTGAGGTTTATTTGGGGGTTTTCGAATAACTTCCTTAAAACTTTGACAGAATAATTTTTCAATAAGACTGCTAGCTTATTTTGGGTAATCATTTTTTGAACTCCCAAGCACCTATTGGACACATGGAAATTAATTTCCATACGCATTAATCATACAAACACATTTATTTGTTATTGTTACACAGCATCAGTTAGATTAAAACCTATAATCATATGCTCTCTAACCATGAATTTAGTCCACTGCGCCACCAGGATGGAGCTAGCATGTTATGTTTTTTTAGGCATACAAAGCTGTTCATTTTAGCCTATTTCAAAGGAAACAATCACTCATTAAGATCAGGTGTGGCCAATTAGCGGGCACGGCCAACACAATTAACAAGATAGAGGATAGAGAGAGTTTTGTTAATGCTGAAAACGGAATGTATGTTTTAAAATAACATTCTTGTAACATTCTCTGAACGTTGCTAATGTTTTCGTGTGGTTTTTATGGAAAGTTTTCATCTTGTTCCCCGAATAATTTGAGAATATTACTTTACATAGAGCCATGAGGAAACCTGTAGAAAACTTTATGCTGAATTACTGAAATTCCCACAGAAGAACGTTGTTAATTAATATCCTTGGAACAATTTGAGAACATTTTGAGAACAAACTTTTACAGATGCACAATCGAGAGCATCCTGTCGGGCTGTATCACAGCAACCGTATGGCTCTCCAGAGGGTGGTGCAGTCTGCACAACGCATCACTGGGGGCAAACTTCCTGCCCTCCAGGACACCTACAGCACCCGATATCATCAAAATATCATCAAGGACATCAACCGCCCGAGCTACTGCATGTTCACACCACTACCATCCAGAAGGCGAGGTCAGTACAGGTGCATCAAAGCTGAGACCGAGAGACTGAAAAACAGCTTCTATCTCAAGGCCATCAAACTGCTAAACAGCCAACTCAGAGAGGCTGCTGCCTACATTGAGACCCAATCACTGGCCACTTTAATAAATGGATCACTAGTCAATTTATACAATACACTCTAAATAATGCCACTTTAATAATGTTTACATATCTTACATTACTCATAGCACATGTATATACTGTATTTTATACCATCTATTGCACCTTGCCTATGCCGCTCGGCCATCACTCATCCATATACTTATATGTACGTATTCTCATTCACCCCTTTAGATTTGTGTGTATTAGGTAGTTGTTGGGAGTATTGTTAGATTACTTGTTAAATATTACTGCACTGTCGGAACTAGAAGCACAAGCATTTTGCTACACTCGCATTAACATCTGCTAACCATATGTATGTGATAAATAAAATTGGGTTGGATTTTGATTTGAATTAGAACCACGAGGAAGACTGTAGGAAACGTTATGCTGAAGTACTGAAATTCCCAGAGAAGAATGTTATAAAAAATTTTTTTACATCTTTTAGAACATTCTTAATGTCAAACTTTACCAGTCCGAGAACGTTCCTAGAACATTACCAACATTGAAATTAAATGTAACTATGTTTGAACTTTTAGTAAAAGTGTTGTTAAATTAATGAAATACTGAGAAACTATCCTGCACCATTCCCAGAAAGTTGTGGGACGGTTGTATGCAAAAATAACCATAGGACAACCATGGTCTCACCATGCTCTAAGAGACACATGGGTCTCAGAATGTTATGGGTCAGCTGGGCATGCTTTTATCTGACAAGTGTCACTCCAATTCCTCACATTTCCTTTCCAGGCCTTTTGTGGAATAATAGATGAGGACACATGAGAGCAACGACATTCAGACCTCATGCTCCCCTTTATTATTGGCTAATTACAGATGTAGGATCTTAATTTGCAGAGAATTTTCCTGCACTACAGGAAATGCAAACGTGTAGTGTATTTGAGTTTTCAAAATGCTCCTAAAGTCTGTAATTACCATTTAGAAATTTCAGGCTTGATTTATCCTAATACAAAATGTATCAACCCCTACATAAATGTCCATTCATTATAATCCACAAAATAATTCACATTTCCTGTTGCTGCAGGATTATTTTCCTGTTGTAGCAATCTGGCTCAAATTAAGATCCTACATCTGTACATAACAATGCATTACAAGGTATGTCTAGTTCTTGAATGGAATCACATTCTTGTCTTTAGAAGGTGTAATCATTGGATATCAGCTGACGTGTTCATCATTGATCAAACTGATCTCGAAGCGACAACACAACGCTTCATTAAAATAAAAACTGAGGTAACAGGAGGGAATGACAGGAGTTGTTGTGTTTATGTCACCATTTTATTTGTGACTTAGATCAATCCAAATGTTTTTTTTTGTGTGTGTGTGTGACTTCATAAGAAAGATACATTGGAGAAAGATAGAATATAAGTGGATGGACATGCTTTAAAGTTGCAGATGGGGGAATTAAAATCTCCATAGCAGAGGGCAATGCATGGTCCAGTGTCGGTTTTAGACCACCATGCCAAACTCCAGCACATCCAAGGATCGTTAAAAGCACTTTAAAATACATGTTCTGTAAGAAATGTGCTACATAAAATTGATTAATTGATTGTTTGGAGAATAAGTGTGTATCTGCATGTTCCCTTTAGGATTGCAAGTGCTTTGAGTTGTCTAACTTTGTAAGCGAGACAAAATGTAGAGTTCAGGGGGTCCTAATTTACAAAGCATTTGCACCTGTTTTTTTTTGTTTTTGTGAGACATAAAAAGTGTGGATAAGGGCAGAAACATTGATAGAAGTCAGGAAAGATTAAAACTGTAAAATTAAGTAACAAGTAGACTAGACTGCTGCTGGTAGACTACTGCTATGCTATTAGCTGTTCAATAGGAAGAATGAAATCTATGAGTTACTTGGGTTTGTGGCCTTTACCCAAGATGTTATCTCAGGCTATTCCATCATCAGGTTGAGGATCCTGTTCAATCAGGTCAAGAATGTTCTTTAAATAGACTGTTTGAGGAGTTAAAAATACACCTCAGTGGATGAAGGTGTGGTGAGGAATGACTGGAATGTTCTCTGACAGGTGGTAGTCTATTTATAAGTTGTAGCCAACCAACAGGAAGTGTATTCAGCCCAGGAATAGTCTAACACCAGGACCCATATTCACAAAGAGTCTCAGAGTAGGAGAGCTGATTTATTTTATTTTAAAGTTTAACCTTTATTTAACTAGGCAAGTCAGTTAATTAAGAACAAATTCTTGTTTACAATGACGGCCTAGGAACAGTGGGTTAACAGCCTTGATCAGAGGCAGAACGACAGATTTTTACCTTGCCGGTTCATGGATTCAATCCAGCAACCTTTTCGATTACTGCCCCAAACGCTCTAACCACTAGGTTACCTGCTACCCCGTGATCTAGGATCAGGTCTTCTCTTTTATTCATTATGGTTTAAAAGGCAAAACCGATCCTACTTCAACACTACTCTGAGACGCTTTGTGAATACAGGCCCAAACATAGACATACTTAATTTGTGGTCATGTTCCGAAGGGCCTAACCTTTCTTTGTTACCACAAACGTGGAACATGAAGTAGGTTACTATGCACATAGGTAGATAGGTATGTAGACAATGTTATTTTAAGAAAAATTATTTTTCATGTGACGACCCAATTGACTCCGACGCAGAGGAAGTGAGAACCTGCTGATCGAAACAATCAGTGGAAATTCTGGCAGACACCGCAGGGGGTCAAACTGTAGAACCCAGTTCCTACATTTGAATATAAAAAATGATTTTATCAAACAAAACTATGCTTCAGTTTATCTCTGGGACCCATAGGATGACAAATCAGAGCAAGTAATGTAAGTACATTATTTACCTTCAGAGGTAAATGTATCAAACCAATTGCCGTGATAAATGTTTTGCTGTTGTTGTGCACTCTCTTCAAACAATAGCATGGTATTTATTCACTGTAATAGCTACTGTAAATTGGACACTGCAGTTAGATTAAAAATCATTTAAGCTTTCTGCCCATATGAGACATGTCTATGTCCTGGAAAGTTTGCTGTTACTTACAAACGTCATGCTAATCACATTAACACACTGTTACGTCCAGACCTTAGTTCCTTTTTTATGTCTCTATTTTAGTTTGGTCAGGGCGTGTGTTGGGGTTGGGCATTCTATGTTTTTGTTCTATGTTTTTGTATTTCTGTGTTTGGCCTGGTGTGGTTCTCAATCAGGGACAGCTGTCTATCGTTGTCTCTGATTGAGAACCATACTTAGGTAGCTCTTGCCCACATGGGTTTTGTGGGTAGTTATTTTCTGTTTAGTGTGTTCTGTCCACAACTCCTCCCTCGTAGGTGACTCATTACAATGATTTATTGCTGTTTCCTGCCTGTAGCTCACTAGTCCCTATGAGGTGCTTAGTGATACAAGTTATGGGTTCTATAGGCAATTGGTTTAATTCCTGGAAATTAGATTAAATTAAGAATTTGCCTCTGTCTGTTACCACAGAAGGGGTGTTTTTTTATTTATTTATTTTTTTTTTTCAGAGCTTCTTCCAGCTGGATTGTAAAGGTGCTATGGCACTGGTACCTGTGGCGGGTGTGATAACCTTCATTATAGCGTTTTTTTTCTTCCCCTGGGTCTATTTTTTTAATGTGTGTGGTTCAGTGCTGGGTGCAAGCTGGTTACCAGTGCGCATCTTACCGCCTGTTGTGACAGAAGTGCCACTGCCAATCGGGGTACCATTTGTTACAGGAGCCCCCAAACCCAGAGTAGAATGAGCTATCATGCAAACCTTAGCACATAAACAGTTGTGTCGAAACAAGGTGTCAACCCAAGCAATTTGATAAAATTGACCAAATAAATAAAATGGCGTTCGTTTTAAATTGCATTGGTTTTCCATAAATGGCTACTGCGTTGGACCTGAAACCGTTCCTGAGAGTATTCCTTGGGCCAAATTATACCCAAGACGGTCTACCTTCACACATACTGTAGGCCGAAGGCAGTGTTTCCAACAGTCCTCCAGGATCCCCAACGGCAGACAGTTTTGTTGTAGCCCCGGACAGTTTTGATGTTAGTTGACAAGTGTAATCAGGTTTGCTTGTCCTGGGCTACAACACAATTGTGTGATGTTGGCGGTCCTGGAGGACTGTTGGGAAACACTGCCTTAGGCCTACAGTATGTGTGAAGATAACCCGTCTTGGGTATAATTTAAAAGAAGGGAAGTGTGGCTTAGATGCACAAGGTGTGTCTCTCTCCAGAATGCACTCTCTCCTGCCAATTTGTGTGTATTTATTGTTTCATAACTTCATTGTGTAAATTGTTTGCCCTCTGATAGTTAGCGTCTATCAATTCCCCCTTACATACAATATATCACCAGTAGTACATTTACCATTAATCCCAATAATTTGTTTAGTTACGGTAATTGCTGATAATGCATTCAATATATTCTTATTAGTCATTAGAGGGAACACGTTGTTTTCAGAGCTCACAACCTTTGCTACACTTGTGAGAAACAAGTTATGTGTTTCTGTGCCTGATAAGCAGGATTTTCAACTTGCAGTTTTTTGTCAATGATATGTCTGTGCTATATCTCTCTCCGTCAGAACACAGCGCAAAAAAAACTTCCACACATCCTGTTCTTCTGACGAGATAGAAAGTCTGCTAACCCGACCGTTCTGAGGCTTCTGACTGTCACATGACCCAGTTAAATGAGTAGAAACTGGTTACTAATACACAGTGTTGTCTAAACAAGGAAATTATGACGATTTGTCATGATGTGTTTTTTTTTTTTGTCTCACTACCTCAATCAACAACCAAACACATCTGAAACAGAGAACTGGTACAGGAAGCGACAAACTGCCACGTAAAGTTAGATTCTCTCCCGCCAAAACCTTCTCATGGTAACACTTTACCTAAACTAAAGCATCCTGGTGTAATGCTTTATAAGTTGTTATTAGCCTGTAGGAGCCTTTATGATGTCTTATAAAAAGGCTTGTAATATGTTGTATCTTTCTATGCATTAACTGTTAAACTATCTGGCTGTTATTTTGTTCAGATGCATAATGCATAATTTACCCAAATGCTTGAAGTAAAAAGTGACCTTTTCAGTAAAATGTGTGAAGCTTCTTCAACAAAACTGGTCTTTAATAAACCTTAGAATGTGCTAAGTAAATTCTCAGTGTTTTGAAGGTTTGAAGCAGTAATTGTTGTGTGTGTGTGTGAATGTATGTGTTTTTATTGAATTTATATTCAGTAATATCCTAATTTAGCAAACAAATACATTCATTACGTTGGAAATTTTTACATATATACAGTGCAACAACAACATGTTTACATTGTCATTCCTTCACATATTAATTCTCCAACATGTTACAATGTTTTTCAGCTTACATGCCTCATGGCGTGGTGTCAGAGTAAAAACATATCCTATTCTAAACTTGTATTGGTTTTAAAATACACACTTAGTAGATAATCCCATCTAATGTCTCATCAAATAACTCCACTGATCAACTGCAGTTACCTGCTCATGCAGTTGCTGCTCTGGCTGTTAACATGCTACATAATATGCATCCTTGAAAACATCCCCCAAGACACAGAAAGTCCCTAACTGTCACATACTCTGCCAGGTAATCCCCCAGCACCCCATCTCTGTCATAGAAATACAATCTATTTCTATGTTCTATGTAATCCTTTTCTATGTATCATATGTTTAACTTACATTTGTATTAATTTAGCTGACTCTCTTACCCAGAGCGACTCACAGGAGCAATTAGGGTTAAGCACCTTGCTTAAGGGCACATCACCTAGTCAACTCAGGGATTCAAACCAGCGACTTTTTAGTTACTGTCGCAATGCTCTTAACCACTAGCTGCTGCTGCCCCTGTTGTGTTTATCTTTCAAGTGGAAGCACATAGACTACTAGACACAAATGTCAACAAGGATTCAAAGTCGCTTCTGTACGTTCTGTTTCCCTTTGGCCTGTTATCTCTGTACCCAGTAGAATTCACATTTGGAAACATCTTCTTAAGAATCCCATTTGCAAACCCTTCTTGGCTGTCTAATATTGCGGTCCATTGTTGGAAGCCTCGGTCCAGTTTCTACCGTTGGTATTCATTTACACCTTAATGTAGTCTGATGCAGAGTCCAGTAAGGTCCTGTAGATGTTGGATCTGAGGAACCTGGGGTAGGAGTCTTTCTCCATCAATCTGTACACAATCCTCTGGGCCTCGTCGAAGCAAACTGTGGTGGGCGTCTTCACATTCCGCCTGATGAGATCTCTGGTCTTGTGGTCAATGTTGATCTGACGAGAGATAGAGTAAACTGATGAGACTTGGTGGATACAAGCAGATGTGTCCATATATAGTAAATAGTAAATATAGTATAGTAAATACATGATCAAAGATCTACATGCTTTTCGTAAAGTATTATAAACTGGGTGGTTTGAGCCCTGAATGCTGATTGGCTGAAAGCCATGATATATCAGACCGTATACCACAGGTATGACAAAACATTTTTTTTTACTGTTCTAATTAAGTTTGTTACCAGTTTATAATAGCAATAAGGCACCTTGGGGGTTTGTGGTATATGGCCAATATACCACGGTTAATGGCTGTATCCAGGCACTCCACGTTGAATCGTTTGTAAAAACAGCCCTCTGACTACAACATACCTCTTTTGGAGCCTCGGCTTCAATATATGTCTTGTAGATTTTCTTGGCCCTGGAGGAAAGCCTGAAGGACGACTTGATCTTCTTGTAGTCTTGACAGATCAGCCAGAACTCAATGTTCTCGTCACTGAACTCCGACTTCAGGAAGGCTTGAAATGTTGTCATGCCATCTAAAGGGGGAGGGGAGGGGGGGACACACACACACACACACAGACAGACTTAGCTAGGCTGAACAACCTGCAAACCTATGAAAATGGACATATGACGATTTATATCATCAACCTCCTGTTGTATGTTTAAATGTTGTTTTGAAGTACATGAAATGCTTACATTTCGATGCGAGAAGTCTCTCCAAAGACTGGGACCACAGGATAATTTCCTCGGGGCTAAGTCTGTAAAAGTAGAGGACATTTAGTTTCAGATCAAAACCCTGGATGGAGATGTGGCTCCTGGATGTGTCCTGACAGAGTCTACCCTATTTACCGTTCAGTGTTGGGGGTTTGGGAAGATCTGCGCTGTAGTCGGGATTTCAAGTCGCTTCCCCTGAAACATGAAGTAAATAGGTGAATACATTGTAAAACACAAAAAAGTGCACATGCACAATAAACCCAAAAGATATCTGGTTCCTAAGTGCAAAGGAAACCAGCAACGTCATTCAAAACAATTACATCTGCACAAGTGCCGAATGACCAATAAACCGACTTTGAATGTAAAATGTATCAACAATACTGCAAAAACTCACCTCGTCTGATTTCTCCTCTTGTCGTCCATGTCCATGTTGTGTGAATGCAGTTCCCTTGATGGTGACGTGACTGAGATAGGCATGTTTGGGGGAATAATAGTTGGGTTCTGTGTATGTAGCACTCAGTGTTGTGGTTCTCTGTTAGTTGTCAAAGTGTATCTATTTTGACAGTCTCGTCAACACCCCTCTTTATACAGAATATGACTGCTGTGAGCGTCACGCGTTTCGTTCGTTACAGACCGCAAAAAATAGAGGAAGTAAGGTATGACGCTCGTTTGTTCAAACCAGCTCAATGCAGTTGCTTGTCTGCACGTTCAGAAACCTGCACAGGGCACAGGCCTGTCGAGAGCAAGGCCAGGAGATGCAAATATGACAGTGGAAATTTAAACAACAGATAAGCAGATATTTACCTTTACTCTGCTAGTTGGCATAGGTATAAAAAAAAAATCCAATTGTTAAAGTTTTCAAACATTTGTCAGGTGGACGTTGTACTTTCATAAGAAGGCCTTTTGATTTCAGGTCCCATGATTCTGGAACTTCTGTTTCCACCACTCTAAATGTGACTCTATATCTATTTTTTTTTAAATACAGTTTATCCTCTGTTAGTTAACACATTTACAAGCATTTTTGGGTGTGCGTCAATGCCTGCTTTTTATTTTACTAGACTTTCTACCAACATAAACTTTTGCCTTTTGAAGAGTATAACCTTTTGTATGAGACAGTACAGTACAATATTTCGGTGTAGGTGTCAGTAGAGTTGGTATCATGACACCTGGATGCATTATTTCCCCATTAATCATCTTATCTGGAGTTTTTGGCAGACGTTAGTGGTCCTATGTAAGCTCAGATGGTAGAGCTTTGCGCTTACAACGGCAGGACAAGTGGGTTAGATTCCCGGGACCACCCATATGTAAAATGTATGCATGCATGACTGTAAGCATCTGCTAAATGGCATATATTACAAATGAAATAGGGTGCAGGCAGAAGGGAAAATACAGTACCTCAAAGATTTGCCTGGATTCATCACTGTAAACCCCCACTGCTCATCTTTTAGTCTCCCAGTAGTGGCCTCTGACATTTCCTTTTCTGTCACAGAGAACCAATCATATACCGTATGTTATATACACAGATACATTGATCACAATAGTTAAAATAAAAAAATAAAAAAGTTAGTCTTGACTATAGGTTTAGACATCATGCTGTCAAAGACACTTAAAGTGGTTCTCCAGAGCTTTAAAAAAATATAGATATTTTAGCCGGTAGTTTTGAAAGGGGTCCCCGAAAGTTGTGAACAATTGTGTACTACATCCTCCATTTCCTATGACATGTTACGTCCTGTAAATTTGTACGATATGTTCCAAATTTGTAAGTGCTTTAATATCCCAGACTGTATCTTCAAGTTAAAAAAGAAAGGCAGATCTTTAGCATATGACAACTGAGCTGACAAAACCAGTAGTCAGTGTTGCTTTTACATCAGTGATGCTAACAGTTAGTGCCACTGGGAAGAATCAGTCAGGATAACTGTGTGATGGTCACATGGTAGCAGAGAACATAATGCTTCAGATACAGTCCTCAGGAATACATGACCGTTTCATGATGTGTCCTGTAAAGATTGTAGATCAACATAAAACAAATGATATTCAAATAGTATATTGACCACAGCAATGCAGGTTCAATGCAGCAGTATTTCTCATCACTTTGAAGCATTCCTGTCAGCTTTGTATCTGTTAATCTCTCTCTCTCTCTCTCTCTCTCTCTCTCTCTCTCTGTGTGCATCTGAGTGTTTGTGTGCACGCCTTGTAGATTTGTACTGTACAGTAGGTCTACCACCATCAGAGGTAAATAAGAGCAGAGAAAACGCAGAGGAAGTTGTGGTGTTCACAACTCAACCCCACCCCTGCCATGTAGTTTACATAGCACCTCTGAAAATAACCTGAACATTCAAAAACCAAACAGAACAAAACGTCCCACTTTCGGTTGGCAGATCACATGTGACTGACCAAACCACCTACTTCCTCTGTCCTACGCAGCCAACTGAAATGTGTAATGTCATATGAGGACCTGAAAATAAATAAATAAAACATCCCATAAATTAAATATATGGGAGGCAGTGTATTTGACATGAGCTATAGTCAGTCCACTGACATATAATTGTTCTATGTTCCACTGACATAGAACAATTCTATGTTCCAATGACATAGAACAATCCTATGTCATTGGAACATAGAACACTTCTATGTCATTGGAACATAGAACAATCCTGTGTTCCAATGACATAGAACAATCCTATGTTCCAATGACATAGAATTGTCATATTGACATATTAGTTACAGTGCATTATTTTGAAACCTAACGGACTACTGAATGCACTGTGACAGTATTGTATACCTCCTAACATACCTGCTAACTGCAGCCCACACAGAGCATTCAGATTGGATTATTTAGAATTTTGTGCATGATAACATATTTTATATATTTTTTTACATTTAAAAGTAACCTTTATTTTAACTAGACAAGTCAGTTAAGAACAAATTCTTATTTACAACAACGGCCTACCCCGGCCAAACCCTAACCCAGACAAGGCTGGGCCAATTGTGCGCCGCCCTATGGGATACAGTTATATTATATATAACTAGAAAAATGAAATTTCATGAAGAAAATGTGTGTGCTATTTTCAGCTATTTTAAGAGGCCAATATAGAATTCAAGCCCGACAGACATTGGAGACTTTCAATGAAACCACGTGTATTCTGGGAAACATGTACTGTATACCTAGGCTCACTTTGCATGCCCTCGCCATGGTTACGTAAAGTATGCAAAGGGCCTCTATCAGGCCATCGCACAGCAATGCACCTTTGACCCCAGTACGCACATTAAACTCACTTTTCAGAGCATCTAAACACTGTGGTTTAAAGCTCTATTTGATCAGTCTTGAAAATCTGAAAAAGGTATTCTCGTTGTACTGTCCTTCAGTGATGAGAAAGTTCCTCCAGAAATGTCCACACGTTGTCTGTAACATAATATGGTGGTGGTTCATAACGGTCGATGTGAAACTTGTGCAGCGTCTGTTTTCTGTGCTAAATGTACACACCATTCACTGTAGGAGGAAGTTTCTCCTCATCTTCTGGTGCAGGGCCAGTTTCATTTGATTAAGTTAAAGCCTCCATACTACAATAACGTAAGTTAACTTGAGAGCTTTGCTGCCATCTGGAGTTGGAAACCTCCACGCACTTCAGGGACCATATCCCTCCAAAAACCCTTCTAACCATTAAACAAATATGTAATTGTAATTTTAATTGAACCTTTATTTAACTAGGCAAGTCATTTAAGAACAAAATCTTATTTATAATTACGTCCTACACCGGCCAAACCCGGATGACACTGGGCCAATTGTGCGCCGCCCTATGGGACTCCCATCACGGCCAGTTGTGATACAGCCTGGATTCTTGAAGTGTGTCGACTTGCTCACGCCCCCCTCATGGATTTTGAAGTATTGGATTGATGCCAGCTCGGGCAAGAGGGAGTTTGCATCGTATTTCTTATTTCCATTCATATTTATCCTCGATGGGGAGTGAATGTGTGCTCTCTTCAGGGAAAAGGGAAGTTAATCGGACCACAAATCATGGTCAATCAAAACAATTGGGATGTTTTGCATCAAATTCAAAATGAAAGCGATACATTGTGAAAGAAAAGGCCTTCTCTTCGTCTCCCTGGTTGACTGGGAACTTTAAAGGCCTGAATACCTATTGCACCTGTCTCTCCACACAGAAGGACAGGAGTTTGGAAACTCATTTGCATAGTTTATTTTATTTTGAATATAATGCTTGATTCATTCAGATAATTTTGAGACAGTATCTGATTACATGAAATTACAAAAGTGATAATACTATTGATACAAATTAAGAGCTTATTTTGTCATTTCATTTATGGTCAAAAGGGGTACCTTTTAGTCTCTAACAGCAACTTTTAGTCTCTAACAGTGAAATACAACAACATTTCACACATTATAATATATACAGTAATTCCTCTTCTATTTTAAGTGAGAATGGAATCAACCCATGAAATGTAGTCACAAGTTTAAGAAAAGCTATCTCTGAAATCAGCCTATAGCCGTGGTATATTGGCCATATACCACAAACCCCCGAGGTGCCTTATTGCTGTTATAAACTGGTTACCAACGTAATTAGAGCAGTAAAAATAAATGTTTTGTCATACCCGTGCAATACGGTCTGATATACCACAGCTGTCAGACAATCAGCATTCAGGGCTGGAACCAACCAGTTTATACTTCATGTTTTAGAGTAGTGTTTCTCAACCTCTGGACCAGTTAGATGATTTCTGGTTAGATGGTTAGCTGACTGCCATTTAGTCTGTTCTCAAGTGCTAGTTTTAATGGGGCAATCTGCAGTTGCGAAATCCATTTTTGGAGGTATAGATTAATGATATGTACCCATTGAGTCTTGACAAATATAACTCACGAGTATAGTTCAACTGCCAAAACCCATCAGAACCCCAAATATTAGCTTATTTTACTCCAATGTTGTAAATGTTGTTACATTTCTTCAGGCCCATTCCTCAGCTTTTTACCAAAACAGAGGAGAGGTTTCCCACTTTGTTATTTCAATTAAGGATTGCCACACATTAAAGGGATAGTTCGCTATTTTAAATCACTATGATACAATACGTTTCCACTTGCATTGCTACATGTAGCCTTTTCCTGCAATCAATGACCAAAAGCTCCGTCTTTGGCCTCATGGGTGGAATGTTATTCATATATTTAATAATTTCATCATTAATAAAGATAATTAAAAAAGCCCAACAAAAATCTGGTATTTCAGTTTTGTTATATTTCAGTCTTCTGGGATGTATATCAAGTGTAATATTGGGATGCAAACTCAAAATGGAATTACATTTCAACTCTATATCTGACATGGTACATGTGTCTTCTTTTTTGTAAGCCCATAACCATGTGTGTGAGGTGTATACTTTTGTTTCAAAGTAGATTTGTTTAAGACTACCAAGAGTCACTCCGTGTGACCCTGATTTAGCCCACTGCCGTAAAAGGTTAAAACGTTCTAGCCAGGATATTCTGGACATCGCTAAACTACATCCCAGGTAACAAAACCCTAGGTAAATTGAAAATAAGATAACACCTCCAAAAAGTGAACTACCCCTTTAATCTAAGTGGTCCTCCATGGATGGAGGGACTATATATATCTTGCCAATCTGTGGTACATAAAAGGTTGAGAAACACTTTTAGAGTGTTTGTCGTTTGAGAGAGTCACCTTGCTCCCCTCAGCATATCCTGGTAGACGTCTGACTTGAGGAATCGTGGGTAACAATCCCTGGCCATCAGACTGTAGATCAACTTCTGTGCCGTGTCGAAAGAGGTCAGGCTCGGCTGAGAGATGTTCTTGGTGATATTTTCTCTGGTCCCACAATCAATATTGATCTTTAAACAAAACACAATGTACAGTAATATGCATTTCTTTGGTCTTTCTTTTTTCATTATATTGATTTCTGGATTTAGATCTTATGTCTACTGACTACACAGCTCATACCGATTAAATATCTCTGTAAGAAATCTCTGCATATGTGCAATGAAAAGCATTACCAGGTGTAGATCCAACCAGGTCCTTTAAGGAATTTGTTAATTTTCAGAGAAGTTTGTTATATCAAATAGTGTTGAAATGTGGAGTTTTATACTGTTTTACCAGATTGTGATAACATATGTGTCAAGCATGTCAGAGTAGGAGTGCTGATCTAGGATCAGTTCTCTCATGGCCCATTTCATCTTATTCATTATGATCTAAAAGGATAAACTGATCCTAGTTCAGAATCAGCCCTGGGTAGGTTACTTTCTAAATGTAATCTGTTACAGTTACTCGTTACCTGTCCAAAATTGTAATCAGTAATGCCACTTTTGTATTACCCAAAACTCAGTAACGTAATCATATTATTTTCAGTTACTTCTGGATTACTTTCCCCTTAAGAGGCATTAGAGGAAGACATAAATGATCCATCAAAAGCATTTGGTGTGTCATCATAGTGGTCTCTGACTTGTGGCCAGACTCGCTCAGGTGGAACAAACTTAAACTTGCATCTTTTTTCAACACTGAATTGAATGTCATTGAGAAAACGGAAATGTGTCATAATGTATATTTTTTCTTTGCAACATCCTTCCTAAATGTAAAAGTAATCCAAGAAGTAATCATCTAGTTTTCCAAAAGTATCTGTAATCCGATTACAATAGTTTTGCAGGTCACATGACTGATTACAGTTACAGTTTCTTTGTAATCGGATTACATGTAATCAGTTCCTCCCCAATCCTGTTCAGCACCATGATACATAGTCCCAGATGGTTACTTACCTGTCTCGGTGCTTCACATTCCACAAACTCTGAGTAGATCCTGTTTGCAGATGAGATCATCTCTGGAAGAGACGTGATGTTCTTGTACTCCTCACAGGCCAGCCAAAACAGAATATTCTCCTCACTATACTCTGATTTAAGGAATTCTCTGAAAGCCGCCTGCCCGGCTGGAAATAGAGAGGAATATGAAAAGGAAAAACGTAAGATTTATTGGAAATAGGAATTTCTCATTGTTTGTTATTGTTAGAAAGTATATGAACATGAGTTCTGATAAAGTCAGAAATACTAACTTGATACATTTTAGTTACTGGCAGTAATACTAACTTGATATATATAGTTACTGGTAACAGACAATAATAATTTCCTATATCCGATATCCTCCGTAACTTGTTTAGCAGGCTTGGTGATGCCTTTCAGACAGGCGATATAGTAAAAAGATATAACTTCGTCCTCACGTTTACAACCCAGGAGTTTGTCCACAGACTCTCCCCAAGTCTCAGCCTCTTCAAGCGGGTCCTTGGGAAAGCAACAAAATCTACCCTTGAAAAGAGTGTTGAGATCCATCACTAGCGCAGTAATCAGTGGTTCTCAAAACACAACATCAAATCTACCTCACACCTGGAGAGAAAATAGATTAATATCGTTTTCATCAATTCGTTTTTTTTTTTTTTTGTCCAGTCAACAGAGCATCAAAAATTCAAATGACCTGTTATCCAATACATTATATATTTATATCGACTTAAATCCCAAAATGGACATACGACACTTCACATTTCTGTAGCAAGTTGTAATTTACGTTGAAAAATGGAGTCATTCATTTACAGAATCAGACATAAAGAAACTCACTTTATTGCCATGGCTGCGTTGTCTGTCTGGGAGAGAGAAAATAGTTCCTGCCAGTGTGAAGCTCAGATTGGGATTGTTTTGAGGTGAAGGAGTTAAGTTGCATGGACTGATCTAAACAAGGCTCCCCTTGGAACACATGAAAATCAGTATGCAAAGGTGATGTTTGGAGAGAAGGTATATATATAAATATTTGGTGAGAGAGTATACACCTGTGATTCAAGGAGTGGCCCTCATGCCTTCTGTTATATCCTGTCCACCTCAATATCATTTATAGATATGAGGATGAAAGGCAGAGTACATAATCCCAATACAACCCTAATGTCAAAAGAGCGTACAATGAACCGTTTCACCACATTATTTCTCGGTGGATAAATACTGCACAGTAAAACAAAGTGCTACCAAAATCTCTTTTAGATAGTCATCCATAGGCAGTTAAAACAAGATTCATAAAATAAACATACACATGGCTATATATTATTACAGAAGAATAGTCAGCCAGTGCAGGGTTCCCCAAGACATACATTTTATTTCACCTTTATTTCACCTTTATTTAACCTTTTATTTCACCTTTATTTAACCAGGCAGGCTAGTTGAGAACTGCGACCTGTCTGATGAAGCCAGTCGACGGGAGACTGGCTGTAAACGAATAGAGCATAAAGGGAAATGCCCTGCGTCCTGTGTATTACACTGGATTTGCATATCCGTTGTGGACTATCACGTTCATCTCAAGGACACATGGACAACAATATGGTATGCTATGCACTGGGCTGCACTCTGTGCATACTGCATACGATATATGTCTGCCCAATCTAACTCTACAATACAACTAGGCTTCGTTGGCTTTTGTGCGAATCAGAGCATGTACATTGGAGTTACTAGATGATTTGTGTGCTTTTGAGTGGTGCTAAGTATTTAACATCTGGTGGAGATGCAGGGTCAAAGGTCATCATCAACAGTTGCAATCAGTGCAAGGTCTACCCTTTCTGCCTATAGGAAACCCAAACCCCATGTGTGTCAGACACGTGATGTATTGTCTAATGAAGATAAACGATGGTGTGTCATGGTATATGAAGGCAGTCTTCATGGTGTACGAGGACAGTGCTGCCTGTGTCGCTATCCTGACCCCCATATTGTCATCCAACCCAAGACCTAATGTGCTTCCAAAACAAAACCAGGAATGTAAATCTCACCAGGTGATGGAAAACACCACAGGGATCCCGATTTGCATCCGTGTGGACAAACCAAGACTAGGACATTTGATTTTCAAAAGAGGTGCCTGTCTCACACAGTGCTTAGAAGTGTTGTCATCGGTGCACTTCAGACTCTGAGACAATGTTTATTGCTGATTTGGTTGTTATTTATTTAGGTGGGTAGATACTATGCCTCCTAACAATACATAGCTGGTTTATTCTGTGGTTGTTATTTATTTAGGTGGGTAGATACTATGCCTCCTAACAATACATAGCTGGTTAATTCTGTGGTTGTTATTTATTTAGGTGGGTAGATACTATGCCTCCTAACAATACATAGCTGGATGTTTCTCATTGAAGTTAAGCCAAAATAGTTGGCTTTGAAAGCATCCCACACAAAAACAGAAATAGCTTCCATGTAGATATGACATTGTGAAATGTTTATTATACCAATACTGTTCAGGTTTTACTAGTGTCTTCCTCTTCCAACACCATATCACCTAGCTGCCATACCTAGCACCAGGAGTTTTCCCTAGTAAGCAGATCACACGGTCAGGTAAAACTCCAGGCCCTAATCATGAATCGTAACAAGGGCCAAGAGTTTTTGCCCAAGAAATACTCCTGTCCCACACTGTGGTTAGGGAGCCTTCTCTACTAAGCCACAGTGAGGCGCTGTGTGTCCTTGTCGGCCCCTAACCAAGTTTATTTTCCCAATGTGCTGCAACAATGCCTGCCCGTCTGTCTGTGTGAAAGAAATATGAATGTCTATTTAAAAAAAGTCAAGTAAAGGATTTGAATCCTACAGTGTCCGTCTTCATCCACTCCTGGCACTGTATGCCTCCTCCACTATAAGTCAGTCGTAGTGTCACAGTCCCGAGTGGCACAACAGTCTAAAGCACTGCATCTCAGTGCTGGAGGTGTCACTACAGTCCCTGGTTTGAATCCAGGCTGTATCACAACTGGCCGTGATTGGGAGTCCCGTTGGGTGGCGCACAATTGGCCCAGCGTCATCTGGGTTATGGTTTGGCCCGGGGTAGGCCGTCATTGTAAATAAGAATTTGTTCTTAACTGACTTGCCTAGTTAAATGAAATAAAAATAGGTTAGAATCAGTGAGGGTTAAGGAAACCTAGGCCATGGTTAGCATTCATGTATTAAATCAATGTTACTTGGATCTAAATATTTTATCATGTTTTTTTTGTCTGAGGGGCATATGTATGCCTTAGGGATGTTACCTCGTTATTTCCTAAGGCAAGTCAAGTGTTGCGCTTATTGATTTCTCTATTCGAAGGATTCAACATTGTTGTGAACTGTCTAGGAATTTTAACTAATAACAGTCCTTGATTTTTTAATGTCCAGGCAATGCAGTTTTTTAAACAGACTGACCAAACTTCCTTGATGAAGATGCCATGGAGTCGGTCCTGGACGTCATTTAACTCCTACAGGAAGGGAAACAAGTTAATCACTTTGCTGTGATGAATTTAACAACAGCATTGTATTAAAGAGATTGAACGGAATCTTAAGCGCTTACAAATTCGCAACCTATTGTGCAAATTGGAATCATATTACACGAATTGCAACAGATTTTTTATTACGTTTTTTTGCAGGACGTAACATATCATAGGAAATGGATGACGTAGAGCACACTTTTGACCAGAACCCTACGTAGTGCCCACTTTTGACCAGAACCTTACGTAGTGCACACTTTTGACCAGAACCCTACGTAGTGCCCACTTTTGACCAGAACCCTACGTAGTGCACACTTTTGACCAGAACCTTACGTAGGGCACACTTTTGACCAGAACCCTACGTAGTGCCCACTTTTGACCAGAACCCTACGTAGTGCCCACTTTTGACCAGAACCCTACGTAGTGCACACTTTTGACCAGAACCTTACGTAGTGCACACTTTTGACCAGAACCCCACGTAGTGCCCACTTTTGACCAGAACCCCACGTAGTGCCCACTTTTGACCAGAACCTTACGTAGTGCACACTTTTGACCAGAACCCTACGTAGTGCCCACTTTTGACCAGAACCCTACGTAGTGCACACTTTTGACCAGAACCCTACGTAGTGCACACTTTTGACCAGAACCCTACGTAGTGCACACTTTTGACCAGAACCCTACGTAGTGCACACTTTTGACCAGAACCCTACGTAGTGCACACTTTTGACCAGAACCCTACGTAGTGCCCACTTTTGACCAGAACCCTACGTAGTGCACACTTTTGGGGGACCTGTTTTGGCCCGTGAACGTTACTTTTAAAACTACTGGCTGAAATGATACTTTTAGAACACATCTTTCACCACACATTTTATTCTATTCTATTCTATTCTTATTTTTTTCCACCATTTCAATGAATACAAGTCAGAGCATTATGCATTCCAACGCCCTTTACATGCATGCATAAAGATATTCATTTACGAGGCATTCTGGTCATGCTGGAATGACAGTAACTCAGCAGGAGACAACTGTATTGCTCCAAAGGCTAAAGGAGACCCTGACATGTGTTAATGACAGAGAATAAGCCCACTAAACCCAGGGACTATGTGAATTATGCGTACGCTTCCTCCCACCGCATACACATTTGAAAGGGAAAGGTTGCGTGCCAAACGATACTCTGTTCCCTACAAAGTGCACTACTTTTGACCAGAACCGTACGTAGTGCACTATATATGAAATAGGGTGTAATTTGGAACGCTGCCATGGACTCAGTTGGATCACTGGCAAGCTTGGAATGATTACATATTTGTCTTTGGAAGGAATACTGTATGCATACCAATGACGTGAATAATTCCAATCCTAGAGTGGTTACTCACTTGCTTGGTGAGGTCTATAAATGTTTCAGTGATCTGGGTTCCTTCCAGATCCTTCTATCAACCCTTCTGACTGTGTAATGCACTACCATTACGTTTGTCTCTTTTGACATGATTGAACCGTTTGTAAAAAAAAAAAAAAAATTAAAAAATTAAAAACATTTTTATAATATGTTGTTTATTCCAATAATTACTCTCCAGACAATATATACAAGTTACAACTAAAAGCCAACATAACATATTATTATAATAAATTATTGAATTAATACAAGCAGTGGCAAGACATTTAACGGTAAACAAGATGAATATTGCATATTAGTATTCTTACACGGTCTGTTCATGTTTGCTGTCTAGATGGGGAACATTTTAATTGATAGCTGTAAAGTCAAATCTCTTCAGAAAGTCTCTCATTAAAAAGGTACAGCTTTCCACAATCACACAACTAGTCAGCGACAGGCATTGCACTGCAAGGGAATTTGGAAGGGTGCGTGTGTGTCTGTGTGTGTGTCTGTGTGTCTGTGTGTGTGTGTGAGTGTGTGTATTGTGCTACTCTCGGCTTACGATGCTACAACCAGTCAGAGGAGTCGCTGGTGGCCTCCCCTCGCGGCTCATTGAAAACGCAGGACCGTGACCTCCGGCGGTACATGGTGGTCCCGGGGCCTTTTCTCTTGGTGAGGTGCAGGTAGATGTCTGACGTGAGGAACCTTGGGTAGCAGTCTTTTTTCATCAGGCTGTAGACTTTGCTCTGCGCCGCATCGAAGCAGGTATTCGTCGGCGAAGCCATGGTCTTCTGGATGGCCACCTTGGAGGCATAGTCGATGTTGACCTAAAAGACAAGTGACACTATTATGAGTATGTTGAGTGGATGGGGCTAATCAACCCTTAGATATGGTGATATGGTAATAGCACCACCTTTCCTTCTGATTGGCTAGGTGGAAGTTTCACTATATTGTTTTAAACCAATCAAATCTACTCTGATCTCTACAAGCGCATAGGACGTCAGATCTAGTGGTACATTGAGATTGGGCCAGTGTGTGCCCAAAGTATGTGTCACTTTACACTCAGTTTAGTACCAAATGCATTCTATTGGCAAGTTGAACTTCTTTCAGGTCAGTCAGTGGAAGAGAGGTCAAAATACAGTCGTGGAAGGTGAAGAGCTACAGTTTATGGCTGGCCCAAGTCTCACTAAGGCACTGTTTTGAGTTGACTTTACTCAGAGCCTCCCTGAGGCATTGTTTTGAGTTGACTTTACTCAGAGCCTCCCTGAGGCATTGGTTTGAGTTGACTTTACTCAGAGCCTCCCTGAGGCATTGTTTTGAGTTGACTTTACTCAGAGCCTCCCTGAGGCATTGGTTTGAGTTGACTTTACTCAGAGTCCTCCATATAAGTAGAATGTGGTGTCCATGTGACACTTTTCAGTCTTCACATGTCACTGTCCTTGCAGCACATTGAACACCAGACTGAAAAGGTGTGTGGTTTTGAAGTCCTGCTTGCTTATTATCTGACTGAGCGAATGTCTTGATCTCAAACTGAAAGTGCGTGGGTGTTTATATCACTGGTTCAGTTGCTGCTAGTCGCAGAGAAAGAAGACCACACGGTCACATCAGTCTTCATCCAATGCTTCCTGTGGGTATAAAGTCTCTAAACTACATGGTTCTGCAATGGTCATGTCTGTCTCACTAGGGGATTAGAGCCATTTCTAAATCACATGGTTCTCAGGGCTCTTGTTCTAGCATCTTACTCATTGTAACTTCTGCATAGTTCCTGTGCATAGTTTATAAAGGTCACCGTATGTATACCAGTGAATGCTGATGCATCTAATCAGCCATTCTTCAAACTAGATCAAGATCATAGAAGTGCAAAGAAGATCAAGTTGTATCTTTCGTTGAATAGTTTAATAAGTCCCATTGACCAAGCATCAGCTTCAGGGAATTTATATTGATAGGGCCCACAGTTTTTCCATTGCCACTGATAAAAATCCCCCAGCAAAGCCTATTTGGTTTCATTTCTCGAGCACTATATATATATATATATATATATATATATATACCTCTTTTGGGGCCTCGGCTTCAATGAAGACAGAATACATGTGCTTGGCTTTGGAGATGAGCCGGATTTCCGAGTCGATGGTCTTGTACTCCTCACAGGCCAACCAGAACTCAATGTTCTCCTCACTGAACTCTGTCCTGAGGAACTGAGAGAACGACTCCACTCCGTCTGCATCGGGGGGAGAAGAACATCCTCTTTAATGATCTATTGGATTCAACGAGGAGGTCTATGTGAAAGAAAATTAGCATGTACTGTTACCAGAGTAATGGCCACAAAGGGATCTGCATTATGCCCACTTGAGGCTAATGCTGTAGATGTGTTACTGTGTAAGCACCCGATTGATTGAATTCCAGACTATATTCACTGAAAGACATGCCTTATATTTGTTTAGGCTACTTGTTTATTATTTATTATTTATTTGTTTCTTGTTTATTCATATTCATAATATAAATTCCAATGCTCTATAGATTCCAAACCTGCTCTCAATGAAAAGTGGGAAAGATAATATTAAACATTCAACCACTGATCTCTGTGGCACTCTAGACCAAAATGATTTATAGCTGTAAGAAAACACTCTTCAATAGACATATCAGGAAGTTAGACAGGTTTGAACATCTTACCAAACACTGAAAACATCTAGTCAAATTCCATTGTTCTTCTCTAACCTTTAATTTCCCAAAAGACACTGTTTCTTCCCATTAAAGTTGTGCTTTGAACAAAAATGGTTTAGACTCGCAATTTGTGAATAAATGAGATATCGCTGACTTCCATCTAACCTGAATGTCTGATCAGATCTTCAAAGGAGTCGCTCCATCTCAACGCTGCCTCTGGTGAGATGCTGAAGAAAACAGTCAGAGATATAATTTAAGTCCTCTGCTAATGATGATGCATTCATTTGTTTATATATATTTCGGGTTTGATCCTTTTGAAAGCTGACGGTGGGCCATGTTTAGATCCTGTTGTTTCCCTCTTGTATTTGGATTGAGGAAAAGTAACTGCATATTGCACAAATTTAAAGGGATAATTCAGCTAAATTTCATATTTAGCTTCATATTCGTTTCCTTGAAGTAGTATTTGGGCGATGCTGCTTTCAAGGTAAGGTAACAATTATCTAAACATGTGAAATATACCTTTACAATTGAAAATGCTCTTCAATACAAATTGGGCATCTGGGGCAATTAAACATGTTAGGTTATTCTGCGGGGCAATCTCTTTCCATTGCTTTGCCTTTATCCTTGACTGATGTCTTACTTGTTGTTGGTGGTGGCTGTCTTTTTTCCTGGACTGATGTTTTCATGGGAGCCTGACTTGGTCAGCAGAAGGCTCAGTCGGCTCTTCTTGTCTTTCAATCTGCAACCAGAAGGAATGAACACCGGTGACTCTCAGAAGACACATACTGTAACTGGACATAATGATAGTACATTCCGGGTTATTCCACAGCTGTTGAATCATAATGCACAAAATCACTAGCCTGGTCCCAGATCTGTTTGTGCTATCTTGCCAACTCCTACGGTTATTGTCACGCCAAACATTGTTTGAGTCGACAAGACGCCACCAACATACAGTAAATGGGAACCAGGCTACAGAATCACAACAACAGAGGAGTGAACCAGACATTTTGTTACTCGTGCTGAGGACCTTTAACACGGATGTTCACATGACAACTGAAAAAAATAGTCCCTGTTCTTTCTTTTCACCTTAGGTCACATGACATAAAGGTCAACAGATCATGCAGTGTTTCCCTGAAGGCAGCAGTGGCATCTCATTTATGGATTGCCCTTGAGAATACTAGCAAAGCAAGACGGCATCAGTGAGCTAACCAACATTCTGAAACTAGAAACCAACCACCAAATAATGTCCAGAAACACAGAACAAAGGGAAACACCAAGGGGAAATGTACTTCTGCACCTCAACTCAGACAGCCACAGGAAGAGCAGCACTCACTCACAGGAAGAGCAGCACTCACTCACAGGAAGAGCAGCACTTTCAAGAGAATTTGCATAGACAGGAATTCACGGCGACAGCCACTGAAACTGTGTCGCGAAACTATCATTCACAACAACTTCTATTTCCCTGTCTCTAATTCCTTTCTAGGTTGTATTATTCAACTGTTTGAATAGTTCATAGATGGATTTAACAGTGTCACAATTTACCCCCATCGCGTAGAGTCATTTAATTTGCCTCACTGTTCTACATCAAAAGTATCAACAAGAGACAGCTACAAACTGAGACAGCTACAAATGACTCATTAACGCCTACTGTAAGGCTCCAGTTGTCTTGGCAAATACTCTGACGCAAATAAAATGAACCAAGGTACAAAACTCAGAACTGTTCATTCTAAGGTGTCACCTTAATGAAGAAATGTTTGTTTTCTCATCTCCAGCTATTTGAGGCCATGGAAATGGCTTTCAGGTACACATGTACAGTCTCTGTAGAAACAAGTCAAGCATGGTGCTTTGGCCAACCCTTTACATCATGAAGTTGACAGCAACACTTAAAGAGTGGAAGAATAAGTCACACTTAAAGAGTGGAGGTCACAATATCAGATTGCATATTCATATTAAAGGTATACTTTGTCTGTCTTTCTCCAATTCTTGTTGCGCAATGCAAATATAGGAAGTGGCATTCTTACAAAATGTAATGAAAGAAGGACTTAGAAGCTTCATAGAATTGTTCAAAGACACAAAAAATCAATTGCTGCTTTCAATAAAATAAAAAGGATCAGAAGATTTCAAGTGAGAAATAAAATGACCTACCTGAAATTACTAGCTTTCATTCTCGGTGCCAACAAGTCCTCAGGACAGAGCATTTTGAAATATGCTTCCTCTTTTGGGGCAAAAAAGTTCAATTGAGGAAACAGAAAAACAAGTGTTTCCATTCTAGCTTCCTTCTAACTTTAGCATATATGAAAGCAGAGCACAATCAGTTCTTAGTGCTCCTTTAACCCTATGGTTTGGCCCACATCTCTTTTTAAAGCTACAACATAGCCCAAACATTTCCCCAGTACCTTCCACGCTACTTCCTGACCTAGGTAAACTACTCAGTTTACCGCATCATCAGTGACAGAGAAAATCCCCCCCACGCTCAACATCCTGCTTTAAACCGAGCAACTATGAACTTCACAGAATACAATAGCTTCCTATTAGCAGATAAACCCTGTCACTGTTATGACCACCCCAGATATCTGGATAGTTGTCTGACAATGCATGATCTAACAGTGACTGATTGTGGTACTCTGATTATGTTGTCGCATAATATACTGTAGATGTCATATCAGGCCATGTGTCTGTAAACTGCTAAAATGAACAGTGTTGCATCATTAAAAAAAACAACACACAACTAACATTCCAAATTAGCATTATCACCCAATGAAGCCAGAGGCTTTAATACTTCACAAATGAAAAAAACACACCCCCTCATATTGGGATAATACTAAGGATGCTAATACTAAGGATGGTGACTTTTCAACCTCTCAAAGTGCAAAGCACTGTCATTCCCTTAGACAGAGTAATTCTGTGATTCTGGTATATGAGATGGAATGAATAGTTAAAGGAGTATGCATAGAGGAAAGGCTGGGTATAGGCCCGGCGGTTTCCAGGGCAACAGGCACCTTAATATAGATAGACAAACTCACTGTGACATGGCGGAGAGCAACAGGGAGTAGGTGCCCTAGCAGGTAAACAGAGACAAATGTGATGTCTTTGTTTAAAGGCAAAGAAGAGGAACAATAACAACCAAAGAACAATATAGTTGTATGCAGCAAACACAGACCTCGGACCTGGTTCATAGTACAGTATGACACCACACCAACAACCTTATGGTACTGTAACGCACCATCAGTCCTCTGCTCACAGTATACCAGATCAGTTATACTCATGCCATCTTAATAATCACAAGACAACACAAGTTGAAAATGGCAACTTGCGGTTGTTGACATTACTGGACTTCAGCATTTATTAAATGCTCATGTACTTCTTATGAATGGTATATGTATGGGTTATGAATGAGTTATATATAGGGGCACTTCAAATAAAGTTGTACCTAGAATACTAGCTAGCTCACATACTTCACTGCTTGTATAAGTAGCTACTTTATTGCACTTAAGGTGTATGGGGGCATAGCCTTTTGTTTTGTTTAAGTCTGCTGGACTGCGGCAACACTCAAGAGCGCCGTCCCATAGAGGCAAGTTAATTACTACCAGTTGAATCATTACAACCAATTAAAATGAAAGTCTATCAAATTAGTTTGTAAGCCCGGGTGTGGTTGACTCATTAAGTATTCTGGGCCGAATGACTGGAGGATCGATGGCTCTGCAGAACCGAATGAATGCCCCCAGCTGGTCACCAATGACTTGATTTGTTTCATTATTCAAAATAATATTCAGATAACCATTACAGTTTAATTACCTTGCAACCGGCTCCTGCAATTAATTCCAAAAGCAATATAGCTACACGTCGTTAGCTTGAACACTGTAGAGGAAAAGGCCGTTTTTCTGTCTTTATGGATTTTCAGGAGGTTTTAAAATGTTGATTTACTTGGAGTGTAGTTGCTGAGGTGGGTGGATGAGTAGATTCAGTGTAGCTAACACACTAGGGGAAAGGAAGGCTCTATTTGTTTTAAACTGTGGGTTAAATGTAACTGACACCATACATTACCACTGTGAATGACACACAGAGAACAACACATCGGAGTCAGGGCGACAGGTGCGGTGGTTTGTGGTTGTCTCGCCTACGTTGGTTGAATGCCCTTATTGTAAATCAGTCTGGATTAGGCTGTCTGTTAAAATGACTACCAAAACTCCATCCTGGTAAAGAGTGAGTCTGGGTAAGGCCTGTAGAAAAAGGGAAATGAACGTTGAAACTGAAAAGTGCTGACTTGTGGTGCGGGGGAGCAAAGAGGGAGGTGCTTCCTGTCTGATGTTCTTCCAAATAAACAACTGTTACCATAGTTCAGGTCGGGTCTGTTCTGGTTGGGTCTGTTCTGGTCTGGACTGGTCTGTTCTGGTCAAATCTGTTCTGGTCTGGTCTGGTCTGGACTGGTTTGGTTTGGTTTGGTCTGTTCTGTTCTGGTCAGGTCTGGTCTGTTCTGGTCTGTTCTGGTTGGGTCTGTTCTGGTCTGGACTGTTCTGTTCTGTTCTGGTTGGGTCTGTTCTGGTCAGATCTGTTCTGGTCTGGACTGTTCTGTTCTGTTCTGGTTGGGTCTGTTCTGGTCAGATCTGTTCTGGTCTGGACTGTTCTGTTCTGTTCTGGTTGGGTCTGTTCTGGTCAGATCTGTTCTGGTCTGGACTGGTCTGGTCTGGTTTGGTCTGTTCTGTTCTGGTCAGGTCTGTTCTGTTCTGTTCTGGTCAGATCTGTTCTGGTCTGGTCTGGACTGGTTTGGTTTGGTTTGGTCTGTTCTGTTCTGGTCAGGTCTGTTCTGTTCTGTTCTGGTCAGATCTGTTCTGGACTGGTCTGGTCTGTTCTGGTCTGGACTGTTCTGTTCTGGTTGGGTCTGTTCTGGTCAGATCTGTTCTGGTCTGGTCTGGACTGTTCTGTTCTGTTCTGGTTGGGTCTGTTCTGGTCAGATCTGTTCTGGTCTGGACTGTTCTGTTCTGTTCTGGTTGGGTCTGTTCTGGTCAGATCTGTTCTGGTCTGGTCTGGTTTGGTTTTGGTTTGGTCTGTTCTGTTCTGTTCTGGTTGGGTCTGTTCTGGTCAGATCTGTTCTGGTCTGGACTGTTCTGTTCTGTTCTGGTTGGGTCTGTTCTGGTCAGATCTGTTCTGGTCTGCTCTGGACTGGTCTGGTTTGGTCTGTTCTGTTCTGTTCTGGTCAGATCTGTTCTGGTTGGGTCTGTTCTGGTCAGATCTGGTCGGGTCTGTTCTGGTCTGGTCTGTTCTTGCCTGGTCTGGTAAGGTCTGGTCTGGCTAGGTCTGGTCAGGTTTGGTCAGCTCAGTTCTGGTCTGGACAGCTCAGTTCTGGTTTGTTCTGGTCTGTTCTGGTCAGCTCAGTTCTGGTCTGGTCTATGTTGGTCTGGTCAGGTGTAGATTTCAGATAATGTCTCAGTCTTGCCCGAGTGCCAGTATGTTTGTGCTATCATGCTACCTCCGATCGAGGACCGGCCCAGTCTTAGACATATACTTAAAACAGGGACTCTATGTTCATTTACTGGTCACAAACATCACCACGTTGTCCCAAAGGTAATGCCAATAACAAAGGTAGAACAGTATGTAGAAAGCTAGCTAGTCACCCTGATACTGCATTAAGCATCAGGCCCTAGGGCCCTCATCCTGATTGTAACGATCGTCGCTGGAATGAGACCAAAGCGCAGCGTGGAAATTGTTCATATTTAATGTTCACAAAAAAACACTCAAACAAAATGACAAACGGAGAAAACGAAAGCGCACAGTTCTGTCAGGGAAACAACCTAAACAGAAAAATAATCACCCACAAAACACAGGTGGGAAAAGGCTACCTAAGTATGATTCTCAATCAGAGACAACGAACGACACCTGCCTCTGATTGAGAACCATACTCTGCCAAACACATAGGAAAAAGAACATAGACTACCCACCACAACTCACGCCCTGACCAACCTAAAACAAAGACATAACAAAGGAACTAAGGTCAGAACGTGACACTGATATTGCATTAAGCATCAGGCCCTAGGGCCCTCGTTCTCACAAAGGGGGTACAACAGTAAGAACATCAGGCCCTAGGGCCCTCGTTCTCACAAAGGGGGTAGAGCAGTAAAAACATCAGGCCCTAGGGCCCTCGTTCTCACAAAGGGGGGTATAGCAGTAAAAACATCAGGCCCTAGGGCCCTCGTTCTCACAAAGGGGGTACAGCAGTAAGACACAGACCCTCTACATATGCCTTTTCATCATTCTCCCTATTGGGTATTCTGTTAACGAACAACATGCTGCTTGGTGCCTTTGTACCAGTTTAGTTTCCGTCCCTCTCCTTGCCCCTACCTGGGCTCGAACCAGGGACCCTCTGCACACATCAACAACTGCCTCCCACGAAGCATCGCTCCACAAAAGCCGCAGCCCTTGCAGGGCAAGGGGAACAACTACTTCAAGGTCTCAGAGCAAGTGACATCATCGATTGAAACGCTATTAGCGTGCACCACCGCTAACTAGCTAGCCATTTCACATCGGTTACACCTTCCCCAAACTGGGTTATAATCATTTAACAAGTGACATTAGCAAATATAGGGAAAATAAAAAACATGACATTTTATTAAGCTTATCAATTTCAGCAACCTCGTCGTTAACCCTGTTACAGTATATTGATAATGTCTTCCTAGAAAGAAGAACATATTTTGGTTTCTGCGCTTTGACTTGATTTCCAATCATCCACCAAATACATTGGAATTGACATTTCTCGTCTGTGGGGAGCTGGTTTCAGCTGCTGTTTACATAGTATATCAACTCTGGGATCTCCCTTACTATGTTAGACCCTTACCAGAAAGCTACAGGCTTCCAGGAAGAGAAGCTCTCTCAGCTTTCAACTCGTCGAGCCTGACAGAGGCAGGCAATGACACCTGCATACCAATATCTCAAGTGACATCATTTCCTTTGAGAAACCACACGGTTAGCTCTAAACGCAGAGAGCTAACCACAGCTCAGAGACATTTGCATACTGTGTACTGTAGGTCTCAAAGCAGGGCAGCAGGAACTGCAGCCAGTGTGTGTTTACATAGATCCAGAATAGCAAATGGGGGATGTACATGGAGGAAGACTAGAAGAAGAAAACCATATATATTATATTTACAGAACCTGGTATAATGAGCAAATGGCTGTGGAAGAGAAATGTATCAAGGTCTCTCTAGCAGTAACAGTATCTCAGAAGCTGTATCTCCGTAGCTGTATCTCAGTAGCAGAATCTCAGTAGCACTATATCTAGCAGTATCTCAGTAGCAGTATCTCTGTATCAGAATCTCTGTATCAGTATCTTGGTATCAGTATCTCAGTAGCAGTGTCTCTGTATCAGTATCTCAGTAGCAGTATCTCTAGCAGTATCTCAGTAGCTGTATCCCTGTATCAGTATCTCTGTATCAATATCTCTAGCAGTATATCAGTAGCAGTATCTCAGTAGCAATATCTCAGTAGCTGTATCCCTGTATCAGTATCTCTGTATCAGTATCTCTAGCAGTATCTCAGTAGCAGTATCTCTGTATCAGTATCTCTAGCAGTATCTCAGTAGCAGTATCTCAGTAGCAGTATCTCAGTAGCAGTATCTCAGTAGCAGTATCTCTGTATCAGTATCTCTAGCAGTATCTCAGTAGCAGTATCTCAGTAGCTGTATCCCTGTATCAGTATATCTGTATCAGTATCTCTAGCAGTATCTCAGTAGCAGTATCTCTGTATCAGTATCTCTAGCAGTATCTCAGTAGCAGTATCTCTGTATCAGTATCTCTAGCAGTAGCTAGTAGCTGTATCTCTGTATCAGTATCTCTAGCAGTAGCTGGTAGCTGTATCTCTGTATCAGTATCTCTAGCAGTAGCTAGTAGCTGTATCTCTGTATCAGTATCTCTAGCAGTATCTCAGTAGCAGTATCTCTGTATCAGTATCTCAGTAGCAGTATCTCAGTAGCAGTATCTCAGTAGCAGTATCTCAGTAGCAGTATCTCTGTATCAGTATCTCTGTATCAGTATCTCTAGCAGTAGCTAGTAGCTGTATCTCTGTATCAGTATCTCTAGCAGTATCTCAGTAGCAGTATCTCAGTAGCAGTATCTCAGTAGCAGTATCTCAGTAGCAGTATCTCAGTAGCAGTATCTCAGTAGCAGTATCTCAGTAGCAGTATCTCTGTATCAGTATATCTGTATCAGTATCTCTAGCAGTAGCTAGTAGCTGTATCTCTGTATCAGTATCTCTAGCAGTATCTCAGTAGCAGTATCTCTGTATCAGTATCTCAGTAGCAGTATCTCAGTAGCAGTATCTCAGTAGCAGTATCTCAGTAGCAGTATCTCTGTATCAGTATCTCTAGCAGTAGCTAGTAGCTGTATCTCTGTATCAGTATCTCTAGCAGTATCTCAGTAGCAGTATCTCAGTATCAGTATCTCAGTAGCTGTATCTCAGTAGCAGTATCTCTGTATCAGTATCTCTAGCAGTATCTCAGTAGCAGTATCTCTGTATCAGTATCTCTAGCAGTAGCTAGTAGCTGTATCTCTCAAGTTTTTTTAAATTTGTAATTTTACCAGAAACCATGTTTCGTTATCTGATGTGCATGTTTTATCGGCAACCAAGTCTGGCTTAGTCAGGCTCCAAAAAGTCAGGCTTACCATGCCCATCAATATATTTTCAATTGGGCATTTGTTGAAACTTGAAAGTGTCAGACTCTGCAGGAGGGCTTTGTCCTTTTGTTATCCTGTTATAGTCATACCAGCACACAGACTCGATGCTGCCACCTACTGCTGTGTAAAACACTGAAGCTTTCTACCCCAAGCACAATATAGCCAGGGTATAGCCAGGGTATAGCCAGCCACAACTGTCATTTGTGATCTAAAGATGCAACCTTATGATCACAAGTCCATTTCCTTGACTTCATCTCAAACTCCTATCTTTAAGAAAACTTTACTTTTCTTAAAAATACATATAGTGGCTTTGTTCCCCCCCATATTGAATTACAGACATTAAAGGATTTCCTTTCGGCCTTTGTAGGCCCAGGACCCAGGCTGTAGTGGCTCAATGGGGGTTAGTCTAAGTTAAGGTGACTGCAGAGAGCAGGGTGTTTTGTAGCGATGCACTGTCCCATTGTACAGACACTCTGAGTGATGCGATAGTAAAGAGGGCCGGACAGAGTTCTTTATCATAGGTCTATGAGAGTTTCAGCGTCTGTTGTAATCAGGTCCAGTAGCCAATAGGGATGAAGTCCCCACTCCCCATTGCCCAGTGCTGGACAGACAGCACGACACGTATAAATAAGGATTTACATGGCAAGTCGCCTTGATCAATAAACATATTCTCCTTAAGAGAGATTTCTGTCTTCTCTCTCAGTGTTGGAAAATCAAATAAAGGTTTCAGATTAATTGTGGTCTTAACTGGGGATTGTGAAACTCATAAATACAATGTAAGTATCTGAGCTGTCGTAATCAATACAAAATGCCTATAACTATTCGCAGTGCATCATTTCCCCATTAACACATCAGAAAGTTTAGTCTTAGCGTGTTTTTTTTTTACATCAACAGAGCAGCACCACAGAGAATGATGAAATCATTATAAAGCTTGAGACCCTGGGTCTCGACCCCGCCCTGTGCAACTGGGTCCTGGACTTTCTGACGGGCCGCCCCCAGGTGGTGAAGGTAGGAAAAACACCTCCAATCTGCTGATCCTCAACACTGGGGCCCCACAAGGGTGCGTTCTCAGCCCTCTCCTGTACTCCCTGTTCACCCATGACTGTGTGGCCATGCACGCCTCCAACTCAATCATCAAGTTTGCAGACGACACTACAGTGGTAGGCTTGATTACCAACAACGACGAGACAGCCTACAGGGAGGAGGTGAGGGCCCTCGGAGTGTGATTTCAGGAAAATAACCTCTCACTCAATGTCAGCAAAACAAAATAAATGATTGTGGACTTTAGGAAACAGCAGAGGGAGCACTCCCCTCTCCACATTGATGGGACAGCAGTGGAGATGGTGGAAAGTTTTAAGTTCCTCGGTGTACATATCACTGACAAACTGAAATTGTCCACGCAACAGCACCTCTTCAACCTCAGGAGGCTGAAAAAATGTATCCCCGCCTGGTACGGCAACTGCACCGCCCACAACCGCAGGGCTCTCTAGAGGGTGGTGCGGGCTGCACAACGCATCACCGGGGGCAAACTACCTGCCCTCCAGGACACCTACAACACTCGATGTCACAGGAAGGCAAAAAAGATCATCAAGGTCAATTACCACCCGAGCCACTGCCTGTTCACTCCGCTTCCATACAGAAGGCGAGGTCAGTACAGGTGCATCAAAGATGGGACAGAGAGATTGAAAAGGCCATCAGATTGTTAAACAGCCATCACTAGCACAGAGAGGCGGCTGCCTACCTTGACATCATTGGCCACTTTATTAATAAATGGAACCCAAGTCACTTTAATAATGCCGCTTTAAGAATGTTTACATATCTCACATTACTCATCTCATATGTTTATACTGTATCCTTCACTATCTATTCTTACCATCTATGGCATCTTAGCCGCTCGGTCACTGCTCATCCATATATTTTATACTTCTATATTCTCATCCCATTCCTTCACTAGGTTGTGTGTATTAGGTTTGGTTGTCGAATTGTTAGATATTAACTGTTAGATATTGCTGCACTGTCAGATCTAGAATCATAAGCATTTCAATACACTCACAATAACATCTGCTGACCATGTGCATGTGACCAATATAATTTGAATAACACAAAAAAAAAAGATTTGTGAAGCATTTCATGTCTATGCGTATTGAGCACACTATTGAAAACTCAATGCTGTTTTTCCTCCGTCTCTTTCTCTCGCATAAGATACGAGTACAATGACAACATGTTACACTGGGCACAGGTGTTGGGGCTTATCACTTAGCCTAGGTCCACCAACCATTTGACGAATCCAGGGAGAGAATCGAACACACCCCATAGCGCTGGCAGGGTCATAAAGGAGAAGTGTATGTAGTCAATGTTTAACAAATTCTTGGAGAAAAAAGAAAGAAATGTCAGGCCAACCACAGTGACAGGCATTCCAGCTCCAGTGACGTCTGGACAGGATGGGTGGCTTGGCAGAGGAATCGCTCAGATGATGTACCGATCACTTTCATCTAAACAATACCTTTCTGTGATTCCTCCTCAGGGACAGCAGGCTTGTTTATGACGAAAAGCAATATGTACTATACTCAATTTGTACACCACTTTCTAGTAAATTATTCATCATCTATTTCAATGGTGTTGTATGCTTAGAAATACAGTGCCTTCTGAAAGCATTCATACCCCTTGACTTATTCCACATTTTGTTGTGTTACAGCCTGAATTCAAAATAGATTAAATTGATTTTTTTCTCTCTCACCTTTCTACACACAACACAGCATAATGACAAAGTAAAAACATGTTTTTAGAATTTTTTGCAAATATATTGAAAATGAAATACAGAAATATCTCATTTAGATAAGTATTCACACCCCTGAGTGTCAATACATGTATACCTTTGGCAGTGATTACAGATGTGAGTCTTTCTCGGTAAGACCTTTGCACACCTGGATTGTACAATATTGCCCATTATTCTTTACAAAATTATTCAAGCTCTGTCAAATTGGTTGTTGATCATTGCTAGACAACCATTTTCATGTCTTGCCATACATTTTCAATCAGATTTAATTCCAAACTGTAACTAGGCCACCCAGGAACATTCACTGTCTTCTTCACACCTGTATCTTGGTAGTGACTGGTTGTATTGATACACCATCCAACGTGTAATTAATAACTTCATCACGCTCAAAGGGATATTCAATGTCAGCTTTGTTTTTTATTTTTTTTTACACATCTACCATTGGAAAACCTCCCTGCAACCTCCATGCAACTTATTATATAACTTATTACATTTGTACTCTTAAACTTATTTAGGTTTGCCATAAGAAAGTGGATGAATACTTATTGACTTGAATACTTAAAAGACATTTCAGCTTTAAATGTTTTATTAATTTGTAAGCATTTCTAAAAACATAATTCCACTTTGACATTATGTGACAAAAAAAAAAAAAAAATCTAAATTGAATCCATTTTGAAGTGGACAAAGTCAAGGCGTGTGAATACTCTCTCAAGGCGCTGTATATCACACACGGTCAATAAAAGGCGGAATTTCAAAAGACTCGGATACATTTGCAGATAGAAAATGTGTTTCTGTGAACATTAAAAAAGTAGCATACTTCCATGGTCGTTTCGTGATTCAACTGTGAGGATTATTGAAAATGGCTTGATTGAAGCTACAGGCAGTACATCTTTAAACAGAAGACATTAGGAAGAAAACGAACATTACTCGTCTGTTATGTATTTTCCTAAACATAATTGTTCCCTGATGAGGCAATACAGGGAACGTAAAGTCCTCCACGAGAGTCCATGAAGGTATCTCACATAGGAGTGTGTGGGAGCATGTTAGTGTTGTACCACACTGCGATTAAAACCCCCACTAACATTTGGTCCACTTACGTGAGTTTTACCAGTAATTGCATGTGAGATATAATTAGGTGGTATTACCATTCAGAATGTGCATTGGATTTAGACTGGGTGTACTTTACTCTGTGTAGGAGCAAGTGAGTCATATTTAGCAATGAGATACTCCGTCTCAGATTTTTGGAGCTGCTGTAGTTTTAGGCATTTTCATATATTTAAAAAAAACATTTTGTAGTATATACAGTAGACACACATGTAAATATATATATATATATATATATATATATATATATATATATATATATAATTGACTTTATACTATATATATATATAAACATATACAGACACACACACAGTTGAAGTCGGAGGTTTACATACACCTTAGCCAAATACATTTAAACTCAGTTTTTCACAATTCCTGACATTTAATCCAAGTAAAGATGTCCTGTCTTAGGTCAGTTAAGATCACCACTTTTATTTTAAGAATGTGAAATGTCAGAATAATAGTAGAGAGAATGATTTATTTCAGCTTTTATTTCTTTCATCACATTCCCAGTGGGTCAGAAGTTTACATACACTCAATTAGTATTTGGTAGCATTGCCTTTAAATTGTTTAACTTGGGTCAAACGTTTCTGGTAGCCTTCCACAAGCTTCCCACAATAAATTGGGTGAATTTTGGGTTATTCTTCCTGACAGAGCTGGTGTAACTGAGCCAGGTTTCTGAGCCAGGTTTCCAGTGCTTCATGGTTGGGATGGTGTTCTTCGGCTTGCAAGCATTCCCCTTTTTCAACCAAACATAATGACGGTCATTATGGCCAAACAGTTCTGTTTTTGTTTAATCAGAACAGAGGACATTTCTCCAAAAAGTACGATCTTTATACTCATTTCCAGTTGAAAACCGTAGTCTGGCTTTTATATGGCGGTTTTGGAGCAGTGGCATCTTCCTTGCTGAGCAGCCTTTCAGGTTAAGTCGATTTAGGTCTCGTTTTACTGTGGATATTGATACTTTTGTACCTCTTTCCGCCAGCATCTTCACAAGGTCCTTCGCTGTTGTTTTGGGATTAATTTGCACTTTTTGCACCAAAGTACGTTCATCTCTAGGAGACAGAACGCGTCTCCTTCCTGAGAGGTACGACAGCTGCGTGGTCCCATGGTGTTTATACTTGCATACTATTGTTTGTACAGATGAACGTGGTACCTTCAGGTGTTTGGAAATTGCTCCCAAGGATCCCAGATTTGTGGAGGTCTACAATTTTTTTAGAAGGTCTTGGCTGATTTCTTTTGATTTTCCCATGATGTCAAGCAAAGAGGCACTGAGTTTGAAGGTAGGCCTTGGAATACATCCACAGGTACACCTCCAATTGACTCAAATTATGTCAATTAACCTATCAGAAGCTTCTAAAGCCATGACATCATTTTATGGAATTTTCCAAGCTGTTAAGTTTGGACACACCTACTCATTCCAGTTTTTACAATTTTTTATATATATATTTGTACTATTTTCTACATTGTAGAATAATAGTGAGGATATCAAAACTAAGAAATAACACACATGGAATCAAGTAGTAACCACAAAAAAGTTAAACAAATCAAACTATATATTTAATATTTGAGATTCTTCAAATTAGCCACCCTTTCACTTCATGCTTTATGCACTTGGCATTCTCTCAACCAGCTTCATGAGGAATGCTATTCTAACACTCTTGAAGGAATTCCTACATATGCTGAGCACACGTTGGCTGCTTTTCCATCACTCTGCAGTCCAACTCATCCTAAACCATCTCAACCCAAACCATCAATTTCCTTGGTCAAATAGCCCTTACACAGCCTGGTGGTGTGTTTTGGGTCATTGTCCTGTTGAAAAGTGTGCCTTGAATTCTAAATAAATCACACAGTGTCACCAGCAAAGCACCCCCACACCATCACACCTCCTCTTCCATGCTTCACGGTGGGAACCACACATGCAGAGAGCATCCGTTCACCTACTCTGCGTCTCAGAAAGACACTGTGGTTGGAACCAAAAATCTCGAATTTGGACTCATCAGACCAAAGGACAGATTTCCATAACTATAATGAACTTAACCTCTGCAGCAGAGGATACACTATTTTCGTGCTTTTATGGACCACAATGCAATTCTTCAGAAAATGGGCGTGGCTTCAGAATGTTTTCTGATTTGAATAAATGGCAGAAAATATGCAATCGAAGTCCGACAAGAGCAGATACAAATTCATTGCTTTAACTAATAATGACACATATTTAAAAAATGTTGAACAATGTAATAAAGTCATGACTTTTCAAATAAGTTACGTATCCTTATGAACAGCATAGCATTACAGCAGCATGTTCGCTACTTACCTCACATTAGTTGGCAACTAATACATCGAACTTGCCAGGCAGTATATTAACTATCTGCAATCTAACTAACTACCCAATGTTTATTGACTTGATGTTTCACATCATACTTAGCTTCGAGGTATGGTCGTTGTGCATTTCAATGGTCATGGTTTATTTCAGAGAGCTCTCGTCTTAGTCTGCCAGAGTGCAGAATAAATTACTCATTTACTTACGCTCAACAACCGTTGAATATGGCCGGTGTCAGTAAACTTAGGCAAAAAAAGCCTAATTAAATTGTTGCTTGCAGCACAGTTACAGTCAACAACGCTCCGGATAACATGACAATAGCTCAACCAGCTCTGCTAGGGCAAGTAAAATGATTAGAGTGAGGTGTTCTCTCAATTTGTGTCGGGAAGTAGCTAGCCAGCGTTAGCCAATTAGCTTGGGTGCATGATTGTCGTTGAACACTTGGATCAACCCTTCTCCTCGGCCAGGGTGTCCGGTGTGCGCTCCAAGAGCGAAACACTCTAAATATATGAGCGGACAATCTGACAACGCTCTGGATTTACGGACACACAGAGTGCACTCTGGCACTCCAGATTGAATTTATGAACACACTCGAAATTATAAAATGTCTAGCTAGTCATTAGTTACGCTAACAAGCTAGCAAGAGGTTGCATAGCAACAGCATCTACTTCCAGTAGACAGGCGAAGCGCTAGTACGCTCAACTGAAACGATACCATGAACTAAAATGAACTGATAGTATATAGTATGTAGTATATACAGTGGCTTGCGAAAGTATTCACCCCCTTGGCAATTTTCCAATTTTGTTGCCTTACAACCTGGAATTAAAATATATGTTTTTGGGTTTGTATAATTTGATTTACACATCATGCCTATGTAACAGTTTAAATTTTAGACCGTCCCTCGCCCATACCCGGGCGCGAACCAGGGACCTTCTGCACACATCAACAACTGACACCTACGAAGCGTCGTTACCCATCGCTCCACAAAAGCTGCGGCCCTTGCAGAGCAAGGGGAACTACTACTTCAAGGTCTCAGAGCAAGTGACGTCACTGATTGAAACGCTATTTAGCGCCCACGCTAACTAAGCTAGCCGTTTCACATCCGTTACACTCACCCCCCTTTTGACCTTCCTCCTTTTTCCGCAGCAACCAGTAATCCGGGTCAACAGCATCAATGTAACAGTATAAATTTAGACCGTCCCCTCGCCCATACCCGGGCGCGAACCAGGGACCTTCTGCACACATCAACAGTCACCCTCGAAGCATCGTTACCCATCGCTCCACAAAAGCCGCGGCCCTTGCAGAGCAAGGGGAACTACTACTTCAAGGTCTCAGAGCAAGTGACGTCACTGATTGAAACGCTATTTAGCGCCCACGCTAACTAAGCTAGCCGTTTCACATCCGTTACACCTACTACTTTGAAGATGCAAAATTATTTTTATTGTGAAACAAACAAGAAATAAGACAAAGAAACAGAAAACTTGAGCATGCATAACTATTCACCCCCCCCCCCCCCCCCCCCCAAAGTCAATACTTTGTAGAGCCACCTTTTGCAGCAATTACAGCTGCAAGTCTCTTGGTGTATGTCTCTATAAGCTTGGCACATCTAGCCACTGGGATTTTTTCCCATTCTTTAAGGCAAAACTGCTCCAGCATCTTCAAGTTGGATGGGTTCGTTGATGTACAGCAATCTTTAAGTCATACCACAGATTCTCAATTGGATTTAGGTCTGGGCTTTGACTAGGCCATTCCAAGACATTTAAATGTTTCCAAGATCGCATAGCAGTTCAGACGTCTTTTCTCCTCGTCTTGTCGTGTCCTGTATATATATATATTTACAACTTTTTTCACATACATTTTATTTTTATTTTCCATCAACTCATCTTCTAAACACTCTCCTGCAACCAGCCTCACCAATTTATATTTATAAAAAAGTATTATTTACCTCAGATCTGCAATCCTTCAGGAAGCTAGCCAGAAACTCCAGGAGGCTGGCCAGAAACTAGCCAGAAGCTAGCCAGGAGCTAGCCCAGAAGCTAATCAGAAGCTAACCACGGTTTGTGGTCATCGGCTGTCCTTTAGTTCGAAAATCTATCGAAAATCTATCGCCAGTTTTGTACGGCGCAGCGCGGCTCGGAACGGAACATACCGGACCAATTTTTCTCTCCATGTCCCTGGATTTCAACTGCTCTCTGGACATTCATACCCGGATCTCACAGCTAGCTAGCTGCTATCCGTGTGACAGTCGGCTTTCGTCGATTCCGGAGCAAACATCGATTGTTCCGGTGCTAGCCAGCTCCGTCAATCACGCCTGAGTTCCATCATTCACTCCTGGGCTGCAGTCACCTATCCGGACCCGTTTCACTGCCTACGCGGAGCCCCACCGGGCCTTCACAACCGGACTGCCGACGTTATCTACCTGAAGGAGATCCGGCTGGCTCCTCTGTCGCGACGTTACCGGAACGCCCATCTGCGGCCCGCTAACCGTTAGCTGTCTTTCCGGCTGCTATCTGAATAGACAATCGGACAATTTATTTATTTGAATTATTATGTTTTCTTCTCGGGCCTCTATAACTATATCTATTGTTCTTATTTTTGTTGTTGTGTGATTTGGGTTAATCCCCTCTACCACACGGAACCCCACTAATCTACTGACCGAACGCAAGAGGTGGCTAACAACAGACTCCATCCTATGCTAGTTTGCTACCGGTTGGCTTGGCTAGCTGTCTAAATCGCCGTGACCCTAAACCAACCTCTCCACTCACTGGACCCTTTTGATCACTCGACTAAGCATGCCTCTCCTTAATGTCAATATGTCTTGTCCATTGCTGTTCTGGTTAGTGTTTATTGGCTTATTTCACTGTAGAGCCTCTAGTCCTGCTCACTATACCTTATCCAACCTATTAGTTCCACCACCCACACATGCAATGACATCTCCTGGTTTCAATGATGTTTCTAGAGACAATATCTCTCTCTTCATCACTCAATACCTAGGTTTACCTCCACTGTATTCACATCCTACCTTACCTTTGTCTGTACATTATACCTTGATGCTATTTTATCGCCCCCAGAAACCTCCTTTTACTCTCTGTTCCAGACGTTCTAGACGACCAATTCTTATTGCTTTTAGTCGCACCCTTATTCTACTCCTCCTATGTTCCTCTGGCGATGTAGAGGTGAATCCAGGCCCTGCAGTGCCTAGCTCCACTCCTATTCCCCAGGCGCTCTCTTTTGACGACTTCTGTAACCGTAATAGCCTTGGTTTCATGCATGTTAACATTAGAAGCCTCCTCCCTAAGTTTGTTCTATTCACTGCTTTAGCACACTCTGCCAACCCGGATGTTCTAGCTGTGTCTGAATCCTGGCTTAGGAAGACCACCAAAAATTCAGACATTTTAATTCCAAACTACAACATTTTCAGACAAGATAGAACTGCCAAAGGGGGCGGTGTTGCAATTTACTGCAAAGATAGCCTGCAGAGTTCTGTCCTACTATCCAGGTCTGTACCCAAACAATTTGAACTTCTACTTTTAAAAATCCACCTTTCTAAAAACAAGTCTCTCACCGTTGCCGCCTGCTATAGACCACCCTCTGCCCCCAGCTGTGCTCTGGACACCATATGTGAACTGATTGCCCCCCATCTATCTTCAGAGCTCGTGCTGCTAGGCGACCTAAACTGGAACATGCTTAACACCCCAGCCATCCTACAATCTAAACTTGATGCCCTCAATCTCACACAAATTATCAATGAACCTACCAGGTACCTCCCCAAAGCCTTAAACACGGGCACCCTCATAGATATCATCCTAACCAACTTCCCCTCTAAATACACCTCTGCTGTCTTCAACCAAGATCTCAGCGATCACTGCCTCATTGCCTGCATCCGTAATGGGTCAGCGGTCAAACGACCTCCTCTCATCACTGTAAAACGCTCCCTGAAACACTTCAGCGAGCAGGCCTTTCTAATCGACCTGGCCGGGGTATCCTGGAAGGATATTGACCTCATCCCGTCAGTAGAGGATGCCTGGATATTTTTTAAAAATGCCTTCCTAACCATCTTAAATAAACATGCCCCATTCAAGAAATTTAGAACCAGGAACAGATATAGCCCTTGGTTCTCCCCAGACCTGACTGCCCTTAATCAACACAAAAACGTCCTATGGCGTTCTGCATTAGCATCGAACAGCCCCCGTGATATGCAGCTTTTCAGGGAAGCTAGAAACCATTATACACAGGCAGTTAGAAAAGCCAAGGCTAGCTTTTTCAAGCAGAAATTTGCTTCTTGCAACACTAACTCAAAAAAGTTCTGGGACACTGTAAAGTCCATGGAGAATAAGAACACCTCCTCCCAGCTGCCCAGTGCACTGAAGATAGGAAACACTGTCACCACTGATAAATCCACCATAATTGAAAATTTCAATAAGCATTTTTCTACTGCTGGCCATGCTTTCCACCTGGCTACTCCTACCCCTGTCAACAGCACTGCACCCCCAACAGCAACTCGCCCAAGCCTTCCCCATTTCTCCTTCTCCCAAATCCATTCAGCTGATGTTCTGAAAGAGCTGCAAAATCTGGACCCCTACAAATCAGCCGGGCTAGACAATCTGGACCCTTTCTTTCTAAAATTATCTGCCGAAATTGTTGCCACCCCTATTACTAGCCTGTTCAACCTCTCTTTCGTGTCGTCTGAGATTCCCAAAGATTGGAAAGCAGCTGCGGTCATCCCCCTCTTCAAAGGGGGGGACACTCTTGACCCAAACTGCTACAGACCTATATCTATCCTACCATGCCTTTCTAAGGTCTTCGAAAGCCAAGTCAACAAACAGATTACCGACCATTTTGAATCTCACCATACCTTCTCTGCTATGCAATCTGGTTTCAGAGCTGGTCATGGGTGCACCTCAGCCACGCTCAAGGTCCTAAACGATATCTTAACCGCCATCGATAAGAAACATTACTGTGCAGCCGTATTCATTGATCTGGCCAAGGCTTTCGACTCTGTCAATCACCACATCCTCATCGGCAGACTCAACAGCCTTGGTTTCTCAAATGATTGCCTCGCCTGGTTCACCAACTACTTCTCTGATAGAGTTCAGTGTGTCAAATCTGAGGGTCTGTTGTCCGGACCTCTGGCAGTCTCTATGGGGGTGCCACAGGGTTCAATTCTTGGACCGACTCTCTTCTCTGTATACATCAATGAGGTCGCTCTTGCTGCTGGTGAGTCTCTGATCCACCTCTACGCAGACGACACCATTCTGTATACTTCCGGCCCTTCTTTGGACACTGTGTTAACAACCCTCCAGGCAAGCTTCAATGCCATACAACTCTCCTTCCGTGGCCTCCAACTGCTCTTAAATACAAGTAAAACTAAATGCATGCTCTTCAACCGATCACTACCTGCACCTACCCGCCTGTCCAACATCACTACTCTGGACGGCTCTGACTTAGAATACGTGGACAACTACAAATACTTAGGTGTCTGGTTAGACTGTAAACTCTCCTTCCAGACCCATATCAAACATCTCCAATCCAAAGTTAAATCTAGAATTGGCTTCCTATTTCGCAACAAAGCATCCTTCACTCATGCTGCCAAACATACCCTTGTAAAACTGACCATCCTACCAATCCTCGACTTTGGCGATGTAATTTACAAAATAGCCTCCAATACCCTACTCAACAAACTGGATGCAGTCTATCACAGTGCAATCCGTTTTGTCACCAAAGCCCCATACACTACCCACCATTGCGACCTGTACGCTCTCGTTGGCTGGCCCTCGCTTCATACTCGTCGCCAAACCCACTGGCTCCATGTCATCTACAAGACCCTGCTAGGTAAAGTCCCCCCTTATCTCAGCTCGCTGGTCACCATAGCATCTCCCACCTGTAGCACACGCTCCAGCAGGTATATCTCTCTAGTCACCCCCAAAACCAATTCTTTCTTTGGCCGCCTCTCTTTCCAGTTCTCTGCTGCCAATGACTGGAACGAACTACAAAAATCTCTGAAACTGGAAACACTTATCTCCCTCACTAGCTTTAAGCACCAACTGTCAGAGCAGCTCACAGATTACTGCACCTGTACATAGCCCACATATAATTTAGCCCTATCAACTACCTCTTTCCCAACTGTATTTAATTTATTTATTTATTTTGCTCCTTTGCACCCCATTATTTTTATTTCTACTTTGCACATTCTTCCATTGCAAAACTACCATCCCAGTGTTTTACTTGCTATATTGTATTTACCTTGCCACCAAGGCCTTTTTTTGCCTTTACCTCCCTTCTCACCTCATTTGCTCACATTGTATATAGACTTGTTTATACTTTATTATTGACTGTATGTTTGTTTTACTCCATGTGTAACTCTGTGTTGTTGTATCTGTCGAACTGCTTTGCTTTATCTTGGCCAGGTCGCAATTGTAAATGAGAACTTGTTCTCAACTTGCCTACCTGGTTAAATAAAGGTAAAATAAAATAAAAATAAAAAAATGTTTCCCCTTAAACCACTCGAGTGTTGCTTCAGCAGTATTAATAGGGTCATTGTCCTGTTGGAAGGCGAACCTCCGTCCCAGTCTCAAATCCCTGGAAGACTGAAACAGGTTTCCCTCAATAATTTCCCTATATTTAGCGCCATCCATCATTACTTAAATTCTGACCAGTTTTCCAGTCCCTGCCAATGAAAAATATCCCCACAGCATCATGCAGCATCATTTTAGTCTCATCTGACCAGAGTACCTTCTTCCATATGTTTGGGGAGTCTCCCACATGCCTTTTGGTGAATACCAAACATGTTTGCTTATTTTTTTCTGGCCACTCTATCGTGAAGCCCAGCTCTGTGGAGTGTACGGCTTAAAGTGGTCCTATGGACAGATACTCCAATCTCCGCTGTAGAGCTTTGCAGCTCCTTCCGGGTTATCTTTGGTCTCTTTGTTGCCTCTCTGATTAATGCCATCCTTGCCTGGTCCTTGAGTTTTGGTGGGCTGCCCTCTCTTGGCAGGTTTGTTGTGGTGCCATATTCTTTGCATTTTTTAATAATGGATTTAATGGTGCTCCGTGGGATGTTCCAAGTTTCTGATATCTTTTTATAACCCAACCCTGATCTGTACTTCTCCACAACTTTGTCCCTGACCTGTTTTGAGAGCTCCTTGGTCTTCATAGTACCGCTTGCTAGGTGGGGCCCCTTGCTTAGTGGTGTTGCAGACTCTGGGGCCTTTCAGAACAGGTGTATATATACTGAGATCATGTGACCGATCATGTGACACTTCGATTGCACACAGGTGGACTTTATTTAACTAATTATGTGACTTCTGAAGGTAATTGGGTGCACCAGATCTTATTTAGGGGCTTCATAGCAAAGGGGGTGAATACATATGCAAGTACCACTTTTCTGTTTTGTATTTTTTTGAATTTTTTGAAACAAGTTGTTATTTTCATTTCACTTCACCAATTTGGACTATTTTGTGTATGTCCATTACAAATAAAAATCAATTTAAATAACAGGTTGTACTGCCACAAAATAGTAAAAATGTGGTGAATACTTGTGCCAGACACTGTACTCATTAAGTCTGTAGTATACAGTATGTTAGTATGGGTATTAGAACACAGCTTGGGTCTTCCTTTCTGTGGCGGTCCTCATAAGAGCCAGTTTCATCATAGCGCTTGATGGTTTTTGCCAATGCACTTGAAGAAACTTTCTTGAAATGTTCCGGATTGACTGACCTTCATGTCTTAAAGTAATGATGGACTGTCATTTCTCTTTGCTTATTTGAGCTGTTCTTGCCATAATATGGACTCGGTATTTTACCAAATACGGCTATCTTCTGTATACCACCCCTACCTTGTCACAACACAACTGATTGGCTAAAATGCATTAAGAAGGAAATCAATTCCACAAATGAACTTTTAACAAGGCAAGCCTGTTAATTGAAATGCATTCCAGGTGATTACCTCATGAAGCTGGTTGAGAGAATGCCAAGAGTGTGCAAAGCTTTCATCAAGGCAAAGAGTGGCTACTTTGAAGATTCTCAAATTTAAAATATATTTAGATTTGTTAATCACTTTTTTGATTCCATATGAGTTACATGATTCCATATGAGTTATTTCATAGTTTTGATGTCTTCACTATAATTTTATAATGTAGAAAATAGTACAAATAAAGAAAAACCCTTGAATGAGTAGGTCTTCTAAAACTTTTGACTGGTATATATATATATATATATATATTTGGGGGGGGGGTTCTATGTTGGTGATTTATATATTAAAGGGTGTCACGTTGTTTGTAATAATGATCGGACCAAGGCGCAGCGTACTTTGAGTTCCACATACAAAACAAATAAAGAATAAACTAACCGTGACGACAATGCAGTGTGAACAGGCAACTAAACATAAACAATATCCATAACCCACAGGTGGAAAAAAAATGCTACACAGGTATGATCCCCAATTAGAGACAACGATAACCCGCTGCCTCTAATTGGGAATCATACAAATCACCAACACAGAAAATCAAACCTAGAACCCCACATAGAAAATATAAACTAGAACAAAAACCCCTAGTCATGCCCGGACCTACTCTACCATAGAAAATACAGGTTTTCTATGGTCAGGACATGACAGTAACCCCCCCCCCCCCCCAAAAAAAGGTGCGGACTCCGACCGCAAAACCTGAAACAAAAAGGGAGGGTTGGGGGGGGGGGGGTGTCTAGTGTCGGTGGCGGCTCTGGTGTGAGACGAAGTACCTGCTCTTCGCAAGCATCGGGGGCGGCTCTGGTGTGGGACAAAGTACCCGCTCATCCTGCACATCCAACCATGAACCTTGAAGTTCTGGACTGTTTACAGTCGCAAGAGGTTCCGGACAGTGGACGTCTCAGGTAGTTCCGGACTGTGGACTGTCTCAGGAGGTTCCGGAACATGGACCGTCTCAGGAGGTTCCAGACCGTGGACCGTCCCAGGAGGTTCTGGACCGTGGACCGTCTCAGGAGGTTCCGGACCGTGGAACTGTCGCCGGAAGCTCTGGACTGGGAACTGTCGCTGGAAGCTCTGGACTGGGAACTGTCGCCGGAAGCTCTGGACTGGGAACTGTCGCCGGAAGCTCTGGACTGGGAACTGTCGCCGGAAGCTCTGGACTGGGAACTATCGCCAGAAGCGCTGGACTGAGGACTGTCACCGAAAGCCTAGTGCGTGGGGCCGGCACTGGTGGTACTGGGCTGGTGACACGCACCTCAGGGCGAGTGTGGGGAGCAGGCACAAGACTACTGGACTGGGGAAGCGCACTAGAGGCCTGATACATGGGGCTGGTACAGGTGGCACCAGACTAGTGACACGCACTTCAGGGCGAGTGTGGGGAGGAGGCACAGGACATACTGGACTGGGGACACGCACTTCAGGGAAAGTGCGAGGAGCAGGCACAGGAAGCACCTGACTGGGAAAGCGCACTTGAGGAAGAGTGCGAGGAGCAGGCACAGGACGTACTTGACTGGGAACACGCACTCCAAGGAGAGTGCGAGGAGCAGGCACAGGACGTACCTGACTGGGAAAGCGCACTTGAGGGAGAGTGCGAGGAGCAGGCACAGGACGTACTGGTCTGTGAAGGTGCACTGGAGACCTGGTGCGTATAGCCGGCATTGATTGTTCCGGAACTTTAACACACTTCTCAGGACGAGTACGGGGAGCTGACTCAGGTAGCACCAAACGGACAACACGTTCCTTAGGGAAAATACCGTGCATCCTCCACCAACTCAACAACTCTCCCATTTCTCTCTTCTCCAAATTCTCCTTCTCCCAAACTGGCTCTGGTTCACCCCCCAAATTTTTTTCTTGGGGTTTCTGTGGCCTTGGTCCCCGACTTCGTTGCTATAACCAGCTGCCTCTAATTGGGAATCATACAAATCACCAACATAGAAAATCAAACCTAGAACCCCACATAGAAAATATAAACTAGAACAAAACCCCCTAGTCATGCCCTGACCTACTCTACCATAGAAAATACAGGTTTTCTATGGTCAGTACGTGACAAAGGGGTAATCTGGGATTACTACATCCATTTTTTGGACATTTAATTGAATGATACATAGCCATTGATTCTTGATGAATATAACTTATGAATAAAGAGTTATATAAATAGTTGTTGTGATTCTTAGTTTAACTCACTGCTGTTTGCAAAATTACTTTTTAAACCTCAGTTTGTAAATCTGGCTGTTGAATCTAAAATGTATTCTGTATTAACACATAACATACAGGATACAAGGATATGTCATCTATCCCCCTCTCCTTCTGCCTGTCTCGCCCTCTCTTCTTTCTCTCTCCTCTTTTTCTCCTTCCCTCCTTCCTTCCTTCTCTCTCCATTCCATCCCATTCAGTCATGAGACTCCTTCACCATCATCTTCAATCTGTTTGAACAGATCCTCTCCATCTTTGGAGGATGCAACACTCAGACTTGGCCTCTATTGGTTGTCTTGTCTAGCTATATACTCATGATTGGATATATTGCTTTTGAAGCTCTTTGAGATTTCTTTCTGTTACGAAAAGCGCAATAGAAGTGTAATACCATATTATTATTCTCTTCGTTCTCCCTCTTTCTCCCCTTCTCTTCTTCCTCTCTCATTCCTGACTGCTCTACTCTTTCTCTCTCCCTACAGCTTTGCTCTCTCCCTCACCCCCTCTCTCTCCATCTCTCCCTGCTCTCTCCCTCACCCTATCTCTTCTCATCTTTACTCTCTCTCTTCATCTCTCCCTGCCTTCCATCACTCCTATCGCCTTCTATTCATTCCGGCAGGTTCTGTTCAACGTCTACCGCTGGTTTCTCTCAGTGTGTGTAAATTAAAGGGAGCTGTTTGCAGTCTGGCCTTTGAAACACATTCCAGTGATTATCTGTGTGCAGTGGTGGTCTGTGCCATCTAAGATGAAGGAGCACAATAAAAAAATAAAATAATGAGCATGGCCTTATTTCTATAACAGCATATTAGATGACTGTCATGTAACATCGATAGGTTTAGGCTACGACATGATACTCACATTTTCCCTTATACCCATCATGAAGTTGCTACAACCCAACTCTTGAATGACAAGGGTGGGTGCGGACAGGTCGAAAGAAAAATGTAACGCCTTGCACACTCTTGCCGTCATCTAGCTGATCTAGGGTGTAATTATTAGTTTCAAACAAGAGAGTTTCTAATGGACAAATTCAGGTATGTCTATCCCCGTTTTGTTCCGTTTGCTTCCGTTTAAGAAACATTTTTCAACAGAATCGGAGGAATGAATGCACCCCTGATCATGCGTAAACACAGTTCACTTTCATAGCAGCCACCTTGTATTCCTTCTCGCATCTACGCGCTCTCCTCCTCTCACCTTTTCCCTACGCTTGTGGACTTCAATGCACCACACATCAGCTGTAGGAGACCAGATGAAAAAAACATTCCAAGCCAAACCATATCATAACCGCTACACACAGCCTACATCATTGTCAGCATATTAGCTAAAGTAGCATCATAGTCAACATACAGTAGCTAATATAACTAATATGTTAGAAAACCTCCTACAATCATGCAACAACGTTACAGTGTACAGTCAGTCACTAAGCAGTTTATCAGTTACACTGGCAAGCCCCAGTGGCAATAAATTAGTCAAACCAAAAGCTTACCTTGGCTTGGAAGAGTTCCAGTGTTGTGTTGCATAGTCATAGTCAGCCAGCTAACATAGCATCCCTCTGTTTGAGCTGGTGTTTGAGTAGGCTAAACTAGCTAGCTGCATTTGCTAGCTAAGTAAGCGAAAATGAAAGTTTAAAGAAATTAAGATATCTCTCTCTGTTGATTATCCATAATTTTTGAAGAAATGCATTTGTTCAACTATTGTTTTCCTCTCTCTTTGAGTCAACTACACATTTTACGCACCGCAGTTCTAGAGAGATGTAGCTTATGCTTTCAGTACTAGATTCACTATCTGATCCTTTGATTGGTTGGACAACATGTCAGTTCATGGAACAAGAGCTCTGATGTGTTCCTTCTATGTGTCAGCATGGTCTAATAAAAAAACCTCTAAATAGTGACATTTAACTGCAGTTATACTGTATGTCACTTTTGTTGACATGTGCTCATTTTCTGTTGGTCTCGAGTAAAACAACGGAATAGTTTAGATCAAATAAAGTAATTCTGTATTGAGTATGAATAGGACCAGAAGGTTTTCCTTTCCATGCCCTGGAGTTTTCCCTGTCCTGGTCACACGGGTCAGTAAAAAAACAAAAAACATCCTGGCCCTAAACATGAATTCTGTGCCCATCAAAGAGTTGTCAATTTCCTTTCTGCCTTTCAACAATAACTGTCTGCTGACCTCTCCCATAAGGATTGCCCAACTGATTGCCTTGATAAATTACACAGTTTTTCATCACACACAGTGCAAATGTTTTCTAACATGAACTGGACCCAGCTTCCTTACACAACTTGCTAGTTATTCCCATTGATATAAGCCAACACTCGGTTTTGCCTAATTCATTAGGGTCTCATCAAAGCGCATTTATTAAATAAAGAATACACTTAATTTGCCCCATGCAGTGACCTGTGCAATAATTTCAAGCATCATTAGATACCAACTCATTAAAGAAGCACGTGAGTAAGAGATGGGTGAGCGTGACCATTTTCAGAGACACTACAAAAACATAATTAGCATTTTCTGCCCTATATTCCCCACATTTCTGGTGTTTCAGCTAAAGCCACAAATTAATGATATACAGTAGGTAATTTTGTGGGTCAACTTTGTAACAAGAGTGGAGTATAGTATAGACCAGTGGAGGCTGTTAAGGGGAGGACGGCTCATAATAATGGATGAAACAAAATAAATGGAAACGTATCAAATACATTGTTTTCATGTCTTTGATAAGATTCCATCCACTCCAGCCGTTATTATATATGTATACTTTAATGCAAACTTTTTAAAACCAGGCAAGTCAGCGAAGAACAAATTCTTATTTACAATGACGACCTACCCCAGCCAAACCCGGACGACGCTGGGCCAATTGTGCGCCGCCCTATGGGACTCCCAATCACAGTCGGATGTGATACAGCCTGGATTCGAACCAGGGGCTGTAGTGAAACATCCTGCACTGATATCACTGCGCCACTCCTCCCATCAGCAGCATCCACTGGTGCAGACCAGGGTTTGATTTATACATTGAGTCCTAAGGGGGGCCCTAAAACTAAGAGCTGGACCATTGCTGATATGTACGAGGGTGCCCACTTTACATTAATACTTTTGTTGCTTATGAAGGTGCCCAGGTGCAGCCCCGTAATTCGATCACTGGTCCAAAAAATTCAGAAGGGCACCACAGTTATATCTCATTATTATTGATGTATAATGAGGTGTTATCAACTCCAATACTTACGAGTCACTTTTGGTTACACTTTTACAAAGGTGACTTGTTAAATGACCACTAAGTAGCCAATTACTCGTTAAGGTGTGTCTGTCAGCAGCTTATTAACAATTCAATCATTATGTACACAAATCCAATTATCAAAAATAGTCTTTCACTCACCGTGTATTTTAATATCATCAGCTGTGATTTCATTTAAAGTACAGTTTGATCTTTAATATGGGCTATATCGTCAGATGACACTAGAAAAACACCAAGTAACCTGCATCAAAATTCTAGTCAAGGAAAAGAGATGGAAAATAGATTTCAGTCCAAGTAAATTTGAGGTCATTTTTCAGGTCAAAGCAACAACAAAAAAATACATTTTGAATATAAAATATATTTATTTAAGATGAATTATTCCAGTGCTGTGAGAGCGTGTTTGTATGACTATTTAATATAGTCTTTTTTCACCTAGGAAACATTGTTTTATTGATTAAATGATCATGCATAAATGTATCTACTTAACTCACAAAGTCAAGTGTGTTTTTCCCCATGTTGCAGTTAACCATGTACTGCATTTCATAACATCTGGTTGTGAGTGAATAGATAACTGAATCTAGCCCCCTGTAAGTGTCAACCCACTGGGCACACACTGGTTGAATCAACGTTGTTTCCAACATTTCAATGACATTACGTTGAACCAACTTGGAATAGTCGTTGAGTTGATGTCTGTGCCCACTGGAAGTAGTCAACGATATGTTGTATCTTATTTTTACAACAGAAATCATCAACGTTTGTACAGGCAATGACAATTGGGAAAAAAACTTGAGAGCCATTAAAGCGATTGTGATTTTTGTTTTTACACTTTGTGAATCTTTGTATTATTATACCTTGTGTAGCATAAATTCTGTGCCCATCAATATAAATATGGTTTTGAGCTGCTGTTGTCTTTGGTTGTCATCTGCAGCATGTGAAACACAAGCTGGAATGGCAAGGTGAACTCTTCGCATTGATGTTTTTAAAACAACCCTAATCGAGAACTTTGGAGTGCCTCTACGAATCGTCCCCTGATAACCCAGGAAAGTCCAAACTGCACTGTTGATGTGCCAAACTAGCATCTTCCCGCGGGTGTGAGGGCTGGCATTGTGCCCCAAATTAACCCACTTAGATTGTATTGCAAGGGCGAGATTAAATGCCACCTTTCATTCTCTGCAAGCAGTCATCCTCATGTATCTCTGGGGTAGTTGTCTCTGGTTTACTTAAAGGGTAAAACACACTTTCTGGGTGGTTTAGCAACAATACCAACTATGAATATGGAAGACAGAGATGGGCAAAGTGAACTGCAGGTGATGGCTTGTGGAGTTGCTCTACTGTAACAGTGCTGAACTCCTACTGCCACAGCTCTACATTACAGGTCCTCTTGAGACAAAAAGCATAACAGAAGCGGATATTTCACTTTATTGGTTGGCGACTGATATTTGTATGATATTTTGGGTCGAAACTCCCTTTGAATGTCTTTGAAAAGAGAAAATTGCCAACACAAAAGGAGGCAAATGAGAAAAACGGAAGCATAATTCTGATCCAACTCTTTTTCGGTATTCACGTGAACCTTTGGAGGAGTCAGTCAAGGTAACTCTCCCTCCTAATGGTTTAGGGATTAGTTCTAGGTGTGATAGCGAATACACTGCCTCTCCCCGATTTCCATTATGGCATGTAATTAAAGGGAGAGAAAACACTTTAGTTTTTCTTTCAGCCTCGAGCCTTTATCTCACTTCTATTCAAAGGCCTGATTAGCAGGGGTACTCGTCTTAAAATCTCAAGTTGTGACAAATCGTTTTTTTGGTAGAGCGTGTCAATCAGTATTTCACACGGCAGAATGCAGCCTTTATTTGCACATCTGTATTTGTATTATTATGGATCCCCATTAGTTCCTGCCAAGGCAGCAGCTACTCTTCCAGGGGTCTATTATGGATCCCCATTAGTTCCTGCCAAGACAGCAGCTACTCTTCCTGGGGTTTATTATGGATCCCAATTAGTTCCTGCCAAGGCAGCAGCTACTCTTCCAGGGGTTTATTATGGATCCCAATTAGTTCCTGCCAAGGGAGCAGCTACTCTTCCTGGGGTTTATTATGGATCCCCATTAGTTCCTGTCAAGGCAGCAGCTACTCTTCCTGGGGTTTATTATGGATCCCCATTAGTTCCTGTCAAGGCAGCAGCTACTCTTCCAGGGGTTTATTATGGATCCCCATTAGTTCCTGCCAAGGCAGCAGCTACTCTTCCAGGGGTTTATTATGGATCCCCATTAGTTCCTGCCAAGACAGCAGCTACTCTTCCAGGGGTTTATTATGGATCCCAATTAGTTCCTGCCAAGGGAGCAGCTACTCTTCCTGGGGTTTATTATGGATCCCCATTAGTTCCTGTCAAGGCAGCAGCTACTCTTCCTGGGGTTTATTATGGATCCCCATTAGTTCCTGTCAAGGCAGCAGCTACTCTTCCAGGGGTTTATTATGGATCCCCATTAGTTCCTGCCAAGACAGCAGCTACTCTTCCAGGGGTTTATTATGGATCCCCATTAGTTCCTGCCAAGGCAGCAGCTACTCTTCCAGGGGTTTATTATGGATTCCCATTAGTTCCTGCCAAGACAGCAGCTACTCTTCCTGGGGTTTATTATGGATCCCCATTAGTTCCTGCCAAGGAAGCAGCTACTCTTCCAGGGGTTTATTATGGATTCCCATTAGTTCCTGCCAAGACAGCAGCTACTCTTCCAGGGGTTTATTATGGATCCCCATTAGTTCCTGCCAAGGCAGCAGCTACTCTTCCTGGGGTTTATTATGGATCCCCATTAGTTTCTGTCAAGGCAGTAGCTACTCTTCCAGGGGTTTATAATGGATCCCCATTAGTTCCTGCCAAGGCAGCAGCTACTCTTCCAGGGGTTTATTATGGATCCCCATTAGTTCCTGCCAAGGCAGCAGCTACTCTTCCTGGGGTCCAGCAAAATTAAGGCAGTTATACAATTTAAAAACATTACAATACATTCATAACAGATTTCCAAACATATTAAATGTCCAGACCGGTTCAGTTTTCTCAGATGGTCCAAGCACTGCTTTTTTGAGTTAATCAAGTATTTATTGTCTGAAAGGACAAAATAGGATATTGATTTCTATATAGTTTTCTTTCTCTTCTAGGTCCTAAGACAAAAACACCAGAAGTAGAAACACCCGCAGTCCTATGACTCAAAGCTGTACTTTAACAGTCAAGTATATGTTTTCAGGCAAGGATATGAAATAAGTGCTATCTTTTGTCAGTCTGTGACTGAATTCGTGGACCTTCTGTCAAAAATCAATGTTTCATGTGACTGATACCTGCACACTAAGTTTTCAAATGGACTACTTACTGCCAGCTCGTCAACTTATTTCTGTATGATGTGGACAAATGGTAGATTCAACCACTCAAACGAACTAATGATACTCATTAACCCTGGCAGAGGTGTATTGAAAATAAACGACAGAAGGGTAGTAACAGTACTTACACTAATTGAAATTGTAGTGTTGTAGCACCTAGGAGTATGTTAGCTCCTTCGTTAGTCTAAATTCCTTAAGAAATAATAACAGACTGTCTTTTCAATCTATATATTCTCTTTACACGGTCAAATACCATCCATTATGTTAATAAATTATCATAATGGTTCACATTGTTGTGTTTCAGAGCTGTATAAGGATCATTACGGCATGCATGAAAAATAAATTGGTTTGCCTTAAAACACATTTGTCATTTTTAAATATTCATAAGAGTGAATATTCAGGAAAGATCTTTCACATAGGCAAGGGAACTCATTTCAAATCTACGCTTGAATCTTCACAGCAGTATATCTCAATGGCTTTTCATGGTTCACACCACACAGCAAATATGTGAGTTGTGTTGCAGCTTTGATTGAAACCAAACCGCCATCACCAAAGACCGATAAAGCTGTGTTCAAAATTGTGACGTCCAAATGAGGAATTGTCTGCTGCTTACGCTAGCATAAGAGGCCATCTACCCGTTGACAGTTCCAGTGGTACAACAAACACTCACATCCAAGCTCATCACATTGCAAGAAAGTGGGGGCTCGTCCAGGATAGAATGACATCTTGTAACAGCTGCCAACTACAGAACAGGGAGATGAACAGTCGTTCTCTAACTGTCCAGAATGAATCACATTTACTGTGCCTTCGGAAAGTATTCAGGCCTCTTGACTTTTTCCACATTTTGTTACGTTACAGCCTTATTCTAAAATGTATTAAATGAAAATAAAAGGCACACAGTTGACAGGGCATGTCAGAGCAAAAACTAAGCCATGAGGTTGATGGAATTGTCCGTAGAGCGCCGAGACAGGATTATATCGAGGCACAGATCTGGGGAAGGGAACCAAAAAATATCTGCAGCATCGAAGGTCCCCAAGAACACAGTGGCCTCCATCATTCTTAAATGGAAGAAGTTTGCAACCACTAAGACTCTTCCTCGAGCTGGCTGCCCGGCCAAACTGAGCAATTGGAGGAGAAGGGCCTTGGTCAGGGAGGTGACCAAGAACCGGATGGCCACTCTGACAGAGCTCTAGAGTGCCTCTCTGGAGATAGGAGAACTTTCCAGAAGGACATCCATCTGTGTAGCACTCCACCAATTAGGCCTTCATGGTAGAGTGGTCAGATGAAAGCCACTCCTCAATAAAAGGCACATGACAGCATGCCTTGAATTTGCCAAAATGCACCTAAGGACTCTCAGACCATGATAAACAAGATTCTCTGATCTGATGAAACCAAGATTGAACTCTTTGGCCTGAATGCCAAGCGTCACATCTGGAGGAAACCTGGCACCATCCCTACGGTGAAGCATAATGGTGACAGCATCTTGCTGTTGGGATGTTTTTCAGTGGCAGGGACTGTGAGTGTAGTCAGAATCGGAGCAAAGTACAGAGAGATCCTTGATGAAAACCTGCTCCAGAGCGCTCAGGACCTCAGACTGGGATGAAGGTTTACCTTCCAACAGGACAATGACCCTAAGCACACAGCCAAGACAACGCATGAGTGGCTTCGGGTGTCACGACTTCTGCCGAAGTCGGTCCCTCTCCTTGTTCTGGCGGCGTTTGGCGGTCGACGTCACCGGCCTTCTAGCCATCACCGATCCACTTTTCATTTTCCATTTGTTTTGTCTTTGTCTTACACACCTGGTTTCAATTCCCCAATTACTTGTTCATTATTTAACCCTCTGTTCCCCCATGTTTGTTTGTGAGTGATTGTTTATTGTATTGCGGTCCGTATGTGCAGCCTTGTCTTTTTCCAGTGTGTATTGTTCTTATTTGAGTAAAATTGCTTTCATTACCATTTTAGAATAAGGCTGTAACGTAGCAAAATTTGGAAAAGTCAAGGGGTCTGAATACTTTCCGAATGCACTGTATGCAAACCAGTGGTCAAAGTCATCAAGACATAAAACTGTTAACCTTATTATATGAGGATTAATCAACAAAATATTTCCTTACCGTGATTGCATTCAAAGCAATTGGCATAGCGGTTTACGTAGACTCCCTGCTCACCCACGACTGCGTGGCCGTACACAACTCCAACACCATCAAGTTTCCTGATCACCGACGATGATGAGACAGCCTCTAGGGAGGATTTCAGTGACCTGGGAGTGTGGTGCCAGGACAACAACCTCTCTCTCAATGTCAGCAAGACAAAGGAGCTGACTGTGGACTACAATGAAACGGAGGGCCGAGCCCATCCACATCAACGGGGCCTTAGCGGAGCGGGTTGAGAGCTTCCTGTTCCTTGTCTATGAACCCATCTTCAGTTTCCCAGAGTCACTGGCCTCGCTCGCAAGCCATCGGTGCATCACATCAACGACTGGAGTGTTGTAGACGTTAGAGTAGAGGAATCAATTTGCACTTCTCTCAAAGGCCCCCTCATTCACGCAAAGGGCGAGTCGGCCGTTTACCATCAAAGGACGTCAAATCTTCAAATGTTCCCAAGATACGCTTATCTCAACTCTGGATAGATATGAAAACCGTAACATAAACCATTTACGTAAGGAGACAAGAACCCAACTTGAGCAGAAATATTCTAGCTAACTGATCCCTACATGAATTATGAATCATTTTTTTTGGGGGGCTCTTCTTATCTTTACTTTGCCTCATTCTGCAATTTTACTTTCTAGTTTTAATGAGATATTGCTTGTATAAAGGAAATGTATCATGAAGTTTATATCATCATTTTTGACAAGGAGTTCTATTTCACACTGTAACTTTTGAAAATACATCATATCAACGTAACACAACAACACAAAGTCTGTTTTTTGTTAAGCTCCGTTTACATTTTTTATTTTTTTAAATTAAATGTTCAATGATCATTATAAGAATAATGAAAGGGAAGAACATAATTACTTAGCAACAGCAACACGTTTCCACATCATGCGAGACATACGGTAAAAGTACACAAACATTTTGCACATATGGCACTACTGCCAATACTGGTACTACATTAAATAAACCAAACACTGCATCTGGAACACATCTAGTGCGCTATATGAGGGTTCAATCATGATACTATTTCTCAAATCAACACTATTACAGTGAGCCATTGTCTAAATGTAATATCCGGATGGCATATATAAAGCGTGTGTCACTCTGTTGTCAGACCTTTATCTCCAATGGACTAATGTGGCACACGTTAATCATACACAAATCCTCCTCATTATTCATCAGTTGAGGAGCAGCGTAACCAACTGTAAAAAGGGAGGAGGTTCACCATAGTAGTAGTAGATTACATTACACAGCCTTTTCCCAAATGGGAGTGATTGACTTGGAGTGATCTGACATTCAAAAGAGCTATTACGACAAGAACACTTCATGGCCGGTACGCTGCGATATTTTGGCCGAGAACTGATGTAATACGTCCTTTTGACAATACCGTGTACTTTCCAAAAGCCCTATTTCGAGTTCGCAGTCATTTCCTTCAAATTAAATCACCTTGTGTTACACGTTTCAGTTAGAGAAGTTGGGGATAAAATTCACAACCATATCAAAGGATGAGCCTTCTGGAGTCAAGCAGCGTACACTGTCACAAAGAAACCAGATGTCCACGAAAAGCCTCTCTTTCATTTCCCCGTTCCTTTTATCTCTCCCGGTATGTTTTTTCTTTTTCTTTTTCCCTCTCTCACCTTTTCAAAATGGCGGAGAAAGCTGAAGAACACAGGCGCCTGGGAGGCCTTGAAGGTACGCTTTCATCTGATTGGTCGGACATAATCATGACGGAAAGAGTCGAGTGATTCAAGCTACAATGTGAGTATCAGTAACCTATATATACTACCGTTCAAAAGTTTGGGGTCACTTAGAAATGTCTTGTTTTTTAAAGAAAAGCTACATTTTTTGTCCATTAAAATAACATCAAATTGATCAGAAATACACTGTAGACATTGTTAATGTTGTAAATGACTATTGTAGCTGGAATATCTATTTAATGGAATATCTACATAGGCGTACAGAGGCCCATTTTTCAGCAACCATCACTCCTGTGATGCAAAACACTAGTCTCAACGTCAACAGTGAAGAGGTGACTCCAGGATGCTGGCCTTCTAGGCAGAGTTCCTCTGTTCAGTGTCTGTGTTCTTTTGCCCATCTTAATATTGTATTTTTATTGGACAGTCTGATATAGGGATTTTTATTTGCAACTCTGTCTAAAAGGCCAGCTTCCCAGAGTCGCCTCTTCACTGTTGACGTTAAGACTGGTGTTTTGCGGGTACTATTTCATGAAGCTGCCAGTTGAGGACTTGTGAGGCGTCTGTTTCTCAAACTAGACCCTCTAATGTATTTGTCTTCTTGCTATCTTTCTATTCTGTTTAGAGACAGTTTGCGATGCTCTGTGAAGGGTTGTACGAGATCTTCAGTTTCTTGGCAATTTCTCGCATGGAATAGCCTTAATTTCTCAGAACAAGAATAGACTGACGAGTTTCAGAAGAAAGCTCTTTGTTTCTGGCCATTTTGAGCCCATAATCAAACCCACAAATGCTGATGCTCCAGATATTCAACTAGTCTAAAGAAAGCAAGTTTTATTGCTTCTCTAATCTGGACAACAGTTTTCAGCTGTGTTAACATAATTGCAAAAGGGTATTCTAATGATCAATTAGCCTTTAACAATTATAAACTTGGATTAGCTAACACAGCATGCCATTGGAACACAGGAGTGATGGTTGCTGATAATGGGCCTCTGTATGCCTATGTAGATATTCCATAAGAAAATCAGCCGTTTCCAGCTACAACAGTCATTTACTACATTGACAATGTCTACACTGTATTTCTGATCAATTTGATGTTATTTTAATGGACAAAATAATGTGATTTTCTTTCAAAAACAAGGACATTTCTAAGTGACCCCAAACTTTTGAACGGTAGTGTATATTTGGACAAAAGATTGGACAAAAAAAGGGTGTTGGCAAGTCAAGCCAGACCCCACAGCGCAGGCAGAGTTTCTTCACGGTGCTGGGTACTGTACAGCTTCAAGTGCCTCTGACACTAAGCATACCTACGTCCCTGTGAGTCAGCCAGACCACACAGCGCAGGCAGAGTTCCTTCACTGTGCTGGGTACTGTACAGCTTCAAGTGCCTCTGACACTAAGCATACCTACGTCCCTGTGAGTCAGCCAGACCACACAGCGCAGGCAGAGTTCCTTCACGGTGCTGGGTACTGTACAGCTTCAAGTGCCTCTGACACTAAGCATACCTACGTCCCTGTGAGTCAGCCAGACCACACAGCGCAGGCAGAGTTCCTTCACGGTGCTGGGTACTGTACAGCTTCAAGTGCCTCTGACACTAAGCATACCTACGTCCCTGTGAGTCAGCCAGAACACACAGCGCAGGCAGAGTTCCTTCACGGTGCTGGGTACTGTACAGCTTCAAGTGCCTCTGACACTAAGCATACCTACGTCCCTGTGAGTCAGCCAGACCACACAGCGCAGGCAGAGTTCCTTCACGGTGATGGGTACTGTACAGCTTCAAGTGCCTCTGACACTAAACATACCTACGTCCCTGTGAGTCAGCCAGACAGAGAGTGCCTCTGACACTAAGCATACTTACGGCCCTGTGAGTCAACCGGACAGAGAGTGCCTCTGACACTAAGCATACCTACGGCCCTGTGAGTCAACCGGACAGACAGTGCCTCTGACACTAAGCATACCTACGGCCTTGTGAGTCAACCGGACAGACAGTGCCTATGCCACTAAGCATACCTACGGCCCTGTGAGTCAACCGGACAGACAGTGCCTCTGACACTAAGCATACCTACGGCCCTGTGAGTCAGCCAGACAGAGAGTGCCTCTGACACTAAGCATACCTACGGCCCTGTGAGTCAGCCAGACAGAGAGTGCCTCTGACACTAAGCATACCTACGGCCCTGTGAGTCAACCAGACAGACAGTAGAATGAGTGGTAGGGGAAATATAAATGCACATCTTATCATCCTCTGCTGATCTGAAATGACTTTGGAGTTCCAGAACATTATCTCCTTCCCTTCCAACGGCAACACACAGGCATTCATTATAAACCCATTTAAAGAGACGATTGGTCAGGAACACAGCCATTATCATTATTTGTTTCCCTTGTTGCCAAGCAGCAGCCATTCCTTTTGGGTTTATAAGAACAAATATCACATCTGTTTGGGGATGCTTTGGGATGCACGGTGCATTCTGAGCAGGGTGTTGAGCCTCTTGGATCAATGTATTTCATCATTGGTTGATGACAAGTGACATTGATTTCTTCTGTTTTTTCTTCCAAAAAATGCATGCATTTTAATTGTCAAAATAAGTATTTTAAGATTTTTTTTAAAACATCAATTTTTCCAAACAAATTCAAACAAATGCATTAAAATGAATGAGAGAAAATAAAAATACAAAAGGAATATCTTTGGTTGTGACTTGTTGTGACATGCAGAGCATTTTATGATATTCTGACTCTGAATGGCCTCTTTCTTTCAGATGGAGCTAAAAGTCATTTCCATGTTGCTTCCTTCATTTCTACTTTCCCCTCACAGAGCTCTCAGGTTTTGTCCATTAAAAGTTCCTGTGTTACCGTGACAACCTCAGCTGTACTCACATTGGTTACGCACACAAAATGAAGAAAATGGAGACTCCAATGTAAGTCTGATCGAGTGAGAAATGGAACATATGTACAGTTGTGTTGTTTAGGCATGGATCAGGCGCAGTCTTTTGATTTTCAATTTGACATGTTATGTTCTGGCTTTATGAGCTATTCAAAGGGGATTGCTCCCGAGCTCGAGCATGCTACCATGGGAAATAATGGGGGTTTGTCTGCGAGCATCGTGTTATTAATAATGATAGAGGTTTCCCTTTACAAAGTAAATATCTTTCTGGGTTTCCTACCGTGCGGACTTGAAATAGACAACATTCGCTAACTAAAAGTAATAGAAAATGTCTCATTTAGCTGTCATAATGCTGTGGGATAATGAACCAAGTCTAGAATTTCTTATGGAAATTACAAACTTTAGAAGGCTTTTTAAACCTCGAATACACTACAAGTTTGCATTTCCTGCTGTGCAGGACAATTCTCAGCAACAAAAGAGTGAACAAATTAAGATCCTAAATCTGTAGAGTGAATAGTTCGCTAGCACTATGAGCATCCTAAATCTGTAGAGTGAATAGTTCGCTAGCACTATGAGCATCCTAAATCTGTAGAGTGAATAATTCGCTAGCACTATGAGCATCCTAAATCTGTAGAGTGAATAGTTCGCTAGCACTATGAGCATCCTAAATCTGTAGAGTGAATAATTCGCTAGCACTATGCGCATCCTAAATCTGTAGAGTGAATAGTTCGCTAGCACTATGCGCATGGTCACCTGAAATGAAGTGTTGTCGGAAACTGAAGAAGCATTAAAAAACTACACAAGTCTCCAGTTGAGAATTATTCAATGCAGTGAATAAAAGCAGAATATACTTGATACATAAAATAGAATACTTTGATACATCACCGATAAAGATCCCACTAACCACCGGTGAGATTACACTAACCACATGATAGAACATAACACCGCCAGTATTGACATCTCTCTCTTTCTCTCTCCTGAAGACACTGGATGTCATGATTTCATGGTGTGAATCATCTTTAACTTCTCTTTGACCTCTTCAGACACTTCACATAATAGATGGATCAGTAAGATGTGTTGTTTGTACCACTGATACCTGTGTAAAATACAGTTGAAGTCGGAAGTTTACAAAAAAATGACGGAGTCATTAAAACTCGTTTTTCAACCACTCTACAAATTTCTTGTTAACAAACTATAGATTTGGCAAGTCGGTTAGGACATCTACTTTGTGCATGACACAAGTAATGTTTCCAACAATTATTTACAGACAGATTATTTCACTTATAATTCACTGTATCACAATTCCAGTGGGTCAGAAGTTTACATACACTAAGTTGACTGTGCCTTTAAACAGCATGGAAAATTCCAGAAAATGATGTCATGGCTTTAGAAGCTTCTGATAGGCTAATTGACATAATTTGAGTCAATTGGAGGTGTACCTGTGGATGTATTTCAAGGCATACCTTCAAACTCAGTGCCTCTTTGCTTGACATCATGGAAAAATCTAAATAAATCAGCCAAGACCTGGTTATCCTTGAGAGCAATTTCCAAACGCATGAAGGTACCACGTTCATTTGTACAAACAATAGTATGCAAGCATAAACACCATGGGACCACACAGCCACCATACCGCTCAGGAAGGAGACATGTTCTGTCTCCTAGAGATGAACGTACTTTTGTGCGAAAAGTGCAAGTCAATCCCCAGAACAACTGCAAAGGATCTTGTGAAGATGCTGGAGGAAACAGGTACAAAAGTATTTATATCCACAGTAAAATGAGTCCTATATCGACATAACCTGAAAGACTAGTCAGCAAGGAAGAAGCCACTGCTCCAAAACCCCCATAAAAAAGCCTTCATACTTTTTTGGAGAAATGTCATCTGGTCTGATAATACAAAAATAGAACTGTTTGGCCATAATGACCATCGTTATGTTTGGAGGAAAAAGGGGGAGGCTTGCAAGCCGAGGAACACCATCCCAACCATGAATCACGTTGGTGGCAGCATCATGTTGTGGGGGTGCTTTGCTGCAGGAGGGACTGGTGCACTTCACAAAATAGATGGCATCATGAGGTAGGAAAATTACTTGTATATATTGAAGCAACATCTCAAGACATCAGTCAGAAAGTTAAAGCTTGGTCACAAATGGGTCTTCCAAATGGACAATGACCCCAAGCATACTTCCAAAGTTTTGGCAAAATGGCTTAAGGACAACAAAGTCAAGGTATTTGAGTGACCATCACAACGCCCTGACCTCAATCCCATAGAACATTTGTGGGCAGAACAGTTACACCAGCTCTGTCGGGAGGAATGGGCCACAATTCACCCAATTTATTGTGGGAAGCTTGTGGAAGGCTACCCGAAACATTTGACCCAAGTTAAACAATTCAAAGGCAATGCTACCAAATACTAATTGAGTGTATGCAAACTTGTAACCCACTGGGAATGTGATGAAAGAAATAAAAGCTGAAAGAAATCATTCTCTCTACTATTATTCTGACATTTCACATTCTTAAAATAAAGTGGTGATCCAAAATGACCTAAGACAATTTTTACTAGGATTAAATGTCAGGAATTGTGAAAAACTGAGTTTAAATGTATTTGGCTAAGGTATATGTAAACTTCCGACTTCAACTGTATATATACATGCAATTAGAAAAAAAACTGCTTCAGGAATCGGGGAATACAACACATATTTGCAGGGGAGAGGCGCCTGAGGCAAAACACTTGTTTACCTTTGCAGACTTCTTAAGCGTGCTCCCTGTAGCCCCGTAGCCCCGTACCCACGACACGCAGGGCAACAGAAGGTGAAAGAAACACACAGAGACAGTGGGATTGACAGCTAAGGTTAAGGGTCCTCCTCTACATAAAATAATACCAGCTGTGCTAACATCACATCTTCTCCCGTAATAGAAATCAAAACAGGGTTATTTTTCCGCGGCTCTTCCTTCTCGTCTTCGTATTGTGCCTCTATACGACTACATTATGACAGTCTGAAGTTACAAATCTCCAGATGGAAGAAGACAACGGGATACGGCCACGTGACCACATCTTCCAAGGGTCCCCCAGCGAGAACCCTAACTTTACGCTTCCTGTCAGTGGCGCGACAGATTGCTTGAGAACAATCTGTCAAGATAAGGCAGATATTTCCCTCAAAATAGACTTCATACTTCGAGAATAGAGGCCACGTCGCATTGAACGATAAATATTTACTTCCCTCATACAGCAGTTACTGGCCACGGCAACTGCGAGAAGCAATGTCTCAAGGCGCAATAACGGTGTATAAAAGAGAGTCATTTCATTTTGACTGGTCATTGAGAGAATTTGATGTGGTCTTTGAATTGTTCTTGTTCTCGTCTGCATGTCCATGCGTTTTCCCTAACTAATGCTACATTGTTCAGTTTCAAAACGGGATGAATTCAAAATCCCCGTGGGAGGACAGAAGCCTTTTCAGCTTTCCTGAGGTGCACCTCAAAATCTCTCCAATGCAGTCATTATTACAGTGAGTTCTGACTGGGCGCCACACGACACCTCTTTTAAAGGTGAAGAGGGGGTGTACGAAAGTGACAAGGTAAAAACCTTTTAAAAGAACCGCAGGGAGTCTGGATACAAAAGCTCATGCTTTATTCTGGTCAAGATATGTTTTGTACTGCAAGTTTGTAATTGATTGTCCACCTTTAAGCTAATGAGGTACTTATTTCATGTACATCTAGATATACTGTATATGTTGAAATTCCATGGGTTCGTTGGGTACAAAGTAAAGAACTGGTTGGACAATGTCCTGTATGTCTGGCTGTGCAAGTGGGAAATGACACGTATCCTATTAGGGAAGGTGGTAGGTTGACAGCAGAATGGCATGAAATGCTTAAAAATAGCATGTCAAGACACTTTGAATTTCAGTGCAGAATGTTCCATTTGAATACAAAATTACATGAGGGACAGTAAGTGTTGTACACACACACACACACGCACACACACACACACACACACACACACACACGCTGCAGCAAGAATAGATACAGTCTGTGTCTTGATGGCTTTCATCATAGATTTTTAGGATGGAAAATCTGTCAGCACTTCCCACCCACAGTCACATCTTTTTAAGTAATTTATGGTAAATGCCACATTTGTCAATGTGTAATGCCGCTGCTCCTACACTATTAAATTGAACTAAAGGAAGGACAAATGAGGAGAGACTGAAATTGTATTTTTGTGTAAAATCGCCAGTTGGCAACCCATCCCTTGCGGGATTAATTGACACACAAACAAACATTACTGTAACCTGGTTCCCATCCAACTTCTTTATGCAAGTCAAGTACGTTGGATAAAAAAAAATGTCACGACGAGCCTGATGGGAACAACAAATATGTCGGTAAACTTTCCAAATGTCGGCAAAACAAAACATGCTAGGCAAGGTGGGATCTTTTTTAAAATTAATTATGGGAGAAATGGTGGTGGAAATGCAATAATAACAACCCTAGGGCAGTAAAAGAATATAAAAAATAAAAACAGATATGTAAATACAAATAAATGAAACAGAAGGAGTTTAAACCCGGTATGGAACAAAGAGACGATTCAAGTGTGAGAGATATACAGTGCATTCGGAAAGTATTCAGACCCCTTTACTTTTTCCACATTTTGTTAAGTTACAGCCTTATTCTAAAATGTATTAAACAGTTTGTTTCCTCATCAATCTACACACAGTAACCCATAATGACAAAACAGAAACAGGTTTTCAGAAATGTTTGCAAATAAAAAAAACTTAAATATCACATTGACATAAGTATTCAGACGCTTTACTCAGTAATTTGTTGAAGCACCTTTGGCAGCGATTACAGCCTCGAGTCTTCTTAAGTATGACGTTACAAGCTTGGCACACCTGTATTTGTGGAGTTTCTCCCATTCTCCTCTGCAGATCTTCTCAAGCTCTGTCAGGTTGGAAAGGGAGCGTCGCTGCACAGCTATTTTCAGGTCTCTACTGTTCGATCGGGTTCGAGTCTGGGCTCTGGCTGTCCCGAAGCCAGTCATGCATTGTCTTGGCTGTGTGCTTAGGGTCATTGTCCTGTGGAAGGTGAACGTTCGTCCCAGTCTGAGGTCCTGAGCACTCTGGAGCAGGTTTTCATCAAGGATCTCTCTGTACCTTGCTCCGTTCATCTTTCCCTCAATCCTGACTAGTCTCCCATCCCTGCTGCTGAAAAACATCCCCAAAGCATGATCCTGCCACCACCATGCTTCACCGTAGGGATGGTGCCAGGTTTCCTCCATATGTGGCACTTGGCATTCAGGCATTCAGGTACCCTTCCCCAGATCTGTGCCTCGTCACAATCCTGTCTCTGAGCTTTACGGACTATTCCTTCAACCTCATAGTTTGGTTTTTGTTCTGACATGCACTGTTAACTGTGTGACCTTATATAGACAGGTGTGTGCCTTTCCAAATAATGTCCAATCAAGTGACCTGACCACAGGTAGACTCCAATCAAGTTGTAGAAACATCTCAAGGATGATCAATGGAAACAGGATGCACCTGAGCTCAATTTTGTCTCATAACGATAGCTTTCTGATTTTAGATTCTTCAAAATAGCCACCCTTTGCCTTAATGACAGCTTCACACACTCTTGGCATTCTCCCAACCAGCTTCACCTGGAATGATTTTCCAACAGTCTTGAAGACAGCCTATAGGGAGGAGGTCAGAGACCTGTCCGGGTGGTGCCAGAATAACAACCTATCCCTCAACGTAACCAAGACGAAGGAGGTGATTGAGGACTACAGGAAAAGGAGGACCTAGCCCGTTCCTTGGTGTCCACATACACAACAAACTAGAATGGTCCAAACACACCAACACAGTCGTGAAGAGAGCACGACAAAGCCTACTCCCCCTCAGGAAACTAAAAAGATTGAGATCCTCAAAAGGTTCTACAACTGCAACATCGAGAGCATCGTGACAGGTTGCATCACTGCCTGGTACGGCAATTGTTCGGCCTCTAACCACAAGGCACTACAGAGGGTAGTGCGTACTGCCCAGTACATCACTGGGCTGCCTGCCATCCAGGACCTCTACACCAGGCAGTGTCAGAGGAAGGCCCTAAAAATTGTCAAAGACCCAAGCCACCCCAGTCATAGACTTTTCTCTCTACTACCGCATGGCAAGCGGTATCGGAGTGCCAAGTCTAGGACAAAAAGGCTTCTCAACAGTTTTTACCCCCAAGCCATAAGACTCTTGAACAGGTAATCAAACGGCTACCTGAAATATATTTTGATTTGTTTCACACTTTTTTGGTTACTACATGATTCCATGTGTTATTTCATAGTGTTGATGTCTTCACTATTATTCTGGAGTGTAGAAAATAGTAAAAATAAAGAAAAACCCTTGAATGAGTAGGTGTGTCGAAACTTTTGACTGGTACTGAAGGTGATGCTCAACCTTTCCATTACAGAAATCTGTGTACAGTCATGGCAGAAAGTTTTGAGAATTACACAAATATTAATTTTCACAAAGTCTGCTGCCTCAGTTTGTATGATGGCAATTTGCAAATACTCCAGAATGTTACGAAGAGTGATCAGATGAATTGCAATTAATTGCAAAGTCCCTATTTGCCATGCAAGTGAACTGAATCCCCCCCCAAAAAAATTCCACTGCATTCCAGCCCTGCCACAAAAGGACCAGCTGACATCATGTCAGTGATTCTCTTGTTATTAACACAGGTGTGAGTGTTGACGAGGACAAGGCTGGAGATCACTCTGTCATGCTGATTGAGTTCGAATAACAGACTGGAAGCTTCAAAAGGAGGGTGGTGCTTGGAATCATTGTTCTTCCTCTGTCAGCCATGGTTACCTGCAAGGAAACACGTGCCGTCATCATTACTTTGCACAAAAAGGGCTTCACAGGCAAGGATATTTCTGCCAGTAAGATTGCACCTAAATCAACCATTTATCGGATCATCAAGAACTTAAGGGAGAGCATTTCAATTGTTATGAAGATTGCTTCAGGGCGCCCAAGAAAGAACAGCAAGCGCCAGGACCGTCTCCTAAAGTTGATTCAGCTGTGGGATCGGGGCACCACCAGTACAGAGCTTGCTCAGGAATGGCAGCAGGCAGGTGTGAGTGAATCTGCATGCACAGTGAGGCGAAAACATTTGGAGGATGGCCTGGTGTCAAGAAGTGCAGCAAAGAAGCCACTTCTCTCCAGGAAAAACATCAGGGACAGACTGATATTCTGCAAAAGATACAGGGATTGGACTGCTGAGGACTGGGGTAAAGTCATTTTCTCTGATGAATCCCCTTTCCGATTGTTTGGGGCATCCAGAAAAAATATTTTCCGGAGAAGATAAGGTGTACCATCAGTCCTGTGTCATGCCAACAGTAAAGCATCCTGAGACCATTCATGTGTGGTCATGCTTCTCAGCCAAAGGAGTGGGCTCACTCACAATTTTGCCTAAGAACACAGCCATGAATAAAGAATGGTACCAACACATCCAGGAACAGTTTGGTGACGAACAATGCCTTTTCCAGCAAGGCAACCTTGCCATAAGGCAAAAGTGATAACGAAGTGGCCCGGGGAACAAAACATCGATATTTTGGGTCCATGGCCAGAAAACTCCCCAGACCATTGAGAACTTGTGGTCAATCCTCAAGAGGCAGGTGGACAAACAAAAACACACAAATTCTGACAATCTCCATGCATTTATTATGCAAGAATAGGCTGCCATCAGTCAGGATGTGGCACAGAAGTTAATTGACAGCATGCCAGGGTGGATTGCAGAGGTCTTGAAAAAGAAGGGTCGACACTGCAAATATTGATTCTTTGCATCAACTTCATTTAAATCAATAAAAGCCTTTGACACGTATAAAATGCTATATTTCAGTATTCCATAGTAACATCTGACAAAAATATCTAAAGACACTGAGGCAGCAGACTTTTTGAAAATTAATATTTGTGTCATTCTCAAAACCTTTGGCCTCGACTGTATATACAGTTGAAGTCGGAAGTTTACATACACCTTAGCCAAATACATTTAAACTCAGTTTTTCACAATTTCTGACATTTAATCCTAGTAAAAACTCCCTGTCTTAGGTCAGTTAGGATCACCACTTTATTTTAAGAATGTGAAATGTCAGAATAATAGTAGAGATAATTATTTATTTCAGCTTTTATTTCTTACATCACATTCCCAGTGGATCAGAAGTTACATACACTCAATTAGTGTTTGGTAGCATTGCCTTTAAATTGTTTAACTTACGTCAAATGTTGCAGGTAGCCTTCCACAAGCTTCCCACAATAAGTTGGGTGAATTGTGGCCCATTCCTCCTGACAGAGCTGGTGTAACTGAGTCAGGTTTGTAGGCCTCCTTGCTCACACACGCTTTTTCAGTTCTGCCCACAAATGTTAAATAGGATTGAGGTCAGAGTTTGTGATGGCCCCTCCAATTCCTTGACGTTGTTGTCCTTAAGCCATTTTGCCACAACTTTGAAAGTATGCTTGGTGTCTGTCATTGTCCATTTGAAAACCCATTTGATTTGCAACCAAGCTTCGTGACTGATGTCTTGAGATGTTGCTTCAATATATCCACATAATTTTCCTACCTTATGATGTCATCTATTTTGTGAAGTGCACCAGTCCCTCCTGCAGGAAAGCACCCCCACATCATGATGCTGCCACCCCCGTGCTTCACAGCTGGGATGGTGTTCTTCAGCTTGCAAGCTTCCCCCTTTTCCCTCCAAACATAACGATGGTCATTATGGCCAAACAGTTCTGTTTTTGTATCATCAGACCAGATGAAAAAAGTATGATCTTTGTCCCAATGTGCAGTTGCAAACCGTAGTCTGGCTTTTTATAGCGGTTTTGGAGCAGTGGCTTCTTCCTTGCTGAGCGGCCATTCAGGTTCTGTCGATATAGGACTCTTTTTACTGTGGATATAGATAATTTTGTACCTGTTTCTTCCAGAATCTTCACAAGCTTCTTTGCTGTTCTGGGATTGATTTTCACTTTTCGCACTGAAGAACGCTCATCTCTAGGAGACAGAACATGTCTCCTTCCTGAGCGGTATGACGGCTGCGTGGTCCCATGGTGCATACTATTGTTTGTACAGATGAACGTGGTACCTTCAGGCGTTTGGAAATTGCTCCCAAGGATGAAACAGACTTGTTGAGGTCTACAATTTTTTGGGATGTCAAGCAAATAGGCCCCAGAGTTTGAAGGTAGGCCTTTAAATACATCCACAGGTACACCTCCAATTGACTCAAATGATGTCAATTAGCCTATCAAAAGTTTCTAAAGCCATGACATAATTTTCTGGAATTTTCCATGCTGTTTAAAGGCACAGTCAACTTAGTTCATGTAAAGTTTTGACACACTGGAATTGTGATACAGTTATTTATAAGTGAAATAATCTGTCTGTAAGCAATTGTTGGAAAAATGACTTGTGTCATGCACAAAGTAGATGTCCTACCCGACTTGCCAAAACTGTAGTTCGTTAACAAGAAATTTGTGGAGTGGTTGAAAAACGAGTTTTAATGACTCCAACCTAAGTATATGTAAACTTCCGACTTCAACTGTATGTATACATGTATGTGTGTATAACGTGTGTGTTTACCTGTTAGAAATTGGGGGCATCCTGGGATGTTCTTTTGTATGTGATTGCTGAAAGAGTGAGTTAGCTAGCCTCTGCTAATTGACATTTATTTCCATGCCGTCTACAAATCACAAATCTACAGCCATCAACATACTGTTGTCCTGAACATCATCCTATGTCTATCGTCAGAATAAACACCAATCGACTGGGATGGCTGGCTGGATAACCTTAAAAACACAACGCAAGAGAGTTACGAAGTAGCATCAAATCTGTCACACTGGTGCTGAGACCAGTCTTCTTGTCTTTGCTGGACAGCTGTTACACTGGTGCTGAGACCAGTCTTCTTGTCTTTGCTGGACAGCTGTTACACTGGTGCCGAGACCAGTCTTCTTGTCTTCGCTGGACAGCTGTTACACTGGTACCGAGACCAGTCTTCTTGTCTTTGCTGGACAGCTGTTACATTTGTTGTGTGTGACACAAAGCTTTCCGTTTGTCAAATTGTCCCAGGTAGTCTTCTCCACACATCCACAATGTACACAACAACCTACAGCAGTTTCATGCCGGAAACTGCCCCAATTATTCTCTCAATAACATCCTGTGGTACTCGTTAAAAAGTGACTGCATGGCGATATCGGGAAAAAAATACTTAATTATCTGTGACCAAATGTAGCCGTCTATGACAGCTCATATCACTATTATGACAGGGATATGTACCATGAGCCTTTGCAAGTACTGTTACCAGACCACTGTTAGCAGCATTACTATGCACTGAGGATCAGTGACCTGCAGTGACAAGCAGACATTACAGTGACCTTAGTGAGGGGGGCTGCCAAGCTGAGGCACTGGCAGATCTCTCCAAGCCACGAGGTGAGTCCGCCCGATGACAGATGTCATTTCTAACAGGCCCATAAGACTGGGCGCAAGACAGCCTTCCTGACATTATGGATAATAAATCAAGTGTACACTGTGGCTGAAAACACAACACTGTTTTCAACCTGTAGTCTTTACACAGCAAACAGGGGACGTCCTGAGGACATTAGGCAATGTTCCCATTAGGTCCCTTAAGGATTTCAGCGCAACCTTATCCCTCTGACATTCTAAGAACGTTGTGTGATGGACCCAAGGGAACGTTCTCTGGGGGACCTTTGTATAGTTCCCTGTAAGTTCCCAGAATGTCATAGAGGCCCATGTCAGGACCTTTTTAGGACGTTCTCAGGACGTACATTTGACTAATCCTTAGGACGTTGCATGATGGTCCCTAGGCAACGTTCTGAGGGACCTTTTTCTAATCCCCGGTTTGTCCCTGGGACTTCCCCGTCGATGTTCTTGGGACGTTGTGTCATGGTCTGAAGCTCTGAAGCTCCCCTGATTGTCTCAGGTGTCCCAAATCGTTATAAGTACAGCAATGAGATGGTATAAGGGTTTTAAAGGTAAGTGCTACTCTGTTCAGCCAAAATAGTGTACAAATCTTTAGTCAATGACAATATGATTACATTTGACATGACCAGTTAGTACTGAAGAATTTCAGAAGTACACTACACATGCATTACCTATAATACATATTTGCACTTAACAAAATTGTATTTTAATTACTCGTTCACGTTAACTTTCAGAAATCTTCATTTTCAAAACGCAGACCATTTCACCTGCGATTTAAATTGAAAGGCAAGTGTGTTTCTTTTCTTAAACTATTGTTTTCCCATCACATACAGTAGCTTCATTTTCATCAGAAAAGTGCAAAGCTATTTGGCTAGCAGTCACACAAGTAAACTAGCTTACATTGAAAACAAAGATCTTTTTTTGCAAACAAACGATGCATGGCCACCATGTTTATAATGTTTATCATAGAAATAAGGCACCCAGCTTCATTTCCAAATGTTCTGCTTGAAGTTAGCCTTACATTTTTACCAGAAAAAAGTACACAGAAAAATAATGGAGAAAAGTAGCTATACAAGTAGCTGACTGCTGATAGAATGCCATTCCTGAATGAGGGAATGACTACAAGAGCAAAGATTTCTCATCTGAGTGGAGAACTGCAACTGAAGCACAGAATTAGTGGAGCAGAAATTACAATAAGAAGCATTTTAGATGTGCGTTAACAGACCTCTGATGAAAAAAAGATTGCAGCCAGAGTGCATTTATACCTGCAGTATGCTGCAAATACTGCATCCAAAACAACGCAGTTTTTTAACTGCATTAATGTTGCAGTGTAACTGCAGTTATTTTGCAATTACTGCGTCCAAAATACCACAGTCGACTACAGTTACTGCACTTTTACTGCAGTTCCAAAACTGCAATCTTTTCTTGTAAGGTATTTTTTGGTGTGAAAATGCAGAATTCTGCATTAACATGACCCCCTGATTTATCAGTTAACCTGACTATTCTCTCATTGATTTCATTTTTCTTCTTTCAGCAATGTTAGTTTGGGTTTTTAGTTGTCTAATGTTGGTGGGGCATATTATTCTGTTTTAATATTACTCCTGAATCACTATGATAAATATAACAGTTTTTTCCTTGAGTGTATTTTTAACAGAGCTGAAATGTACTTTGAAGTGCAGAGTGTTTGAAATAAGCCTTCAGGTGAAATCGGTGATTGATACAGACATGGTGGCCTAGCAGGGAGATTGGAATGAACCAAGAGGTTGTCAGTTCAAATCCCAGGTCAGGACATGTTAAATAATAATGACTGTATGAATAAACATATACAGAGCAGCTTACAGTATACAGCCAACCTGTAAATAGCACACCCAACTACCTCATCCCCACTAGTTATCTTGCTCTTTTACACCCCAGTATTTCTACTTGCGCATCAATATCTGGACATCTATCACCCCAGTGTTAATGCTAAATTGTAATTATTTTGCCTCTATGGCCGATTTATTGCCTTTACCTCCCTAATCTTCTACATTTGCACACACTATACATAGATTTTTAAATTGTGTTATTGACTGTGTGTTTGTTTATGTACAACTCTGTGTTGTTGTCACACTGCTTTGCTTTATCTTGACCAGGTCGCAGTTGTAAATAAGAATTTGTTCTCAACTGGCCTACGTGGTTCAATAAAGAATACATTTAAAAATATTCCGTATTATTGCACCTTGACAACGTAGCACCATCCCTTCCTAATGTATTAAAAGTATATTCAGACAATTCAGCAGTCTATCAAGTTATACGATAAACCTCACTAAATCATCTCTGTTTCCACTTAAAGGAATATTCAATCTCAATATACATAGAATGAAAGATACCAATTGTGAAACATGTTAAATAACTGGACATTGATATTTTTCCCTCTCAGATGAAATTGTTTTCGAAGAACTACAAACAAGTCACAATTGCAATTATAGCAGACCTCGACAGATGGTTTAATCTAGCATTAACTTTAGCAGGTCGAATTTCGATTGTCAAAATGTATGTCTTGCCTATACTCAATATCTTTGTAAGCATGCTTCCTTTGCCCACACCATTAAGGTATTGGGAAAATATTAAAAATGCAGTCTTGAATTGTATATGGAAAGAGCTATGCTATACACCCCACTTCTCCGTACACTCCACTGGCTTCCAGTCGAAGCTTGCATCCACTACAAGACCATGGTGCCTACCTTCAGGCAATGCTCAAACCCTACACCCCAACCCGAGCACTCCGTTCTGCCACCACAGGTCTCTTGGCCCTCCCACCCCTAGCTCCCGCTCAGCCCAGTCCAAGCTCTCCTCTGTCCTGGCACCCCAATGGTAGAACCAGCTTCCCATTGAAGTCCCTGCCCATCTCCTCCCACTTTACTGATAGCTACGTTATTGAGGAAAAATGTACTTCCTATGCCTGTGATGTGGTTGTCCCACCTAGCTATTTTAAGATGAATGCACTAACGGTAATTCGCTCTGGATAAGAGCGTCGGCTAAATGACTAAAATGTTTATGAAACGTCCCAGAATTAAAACGGCTACACTCCAGCAACCCAAAGGTTTTGGGGGTCAAGGTTACCCAACTTCAAGTTAGATGCTTTGTTGTCTCAGGTGCTCCGCCCACTTAAGAAATGGTTTGATCAAGATAAATGTCTTCTTTGGTGGGAAACTGAGGAAAATAGTGTCAACATTTACAATGAAAGATGTTCTATCCTCTGCCTTATCTCCTAAGTTTTGACGTACTCAGTTTGGATCAATCATTGCCCACTCAATACAGACCTGGCAACAAATTGAAAAACTTGGTAATTGGGAAGTGCGATGGCATACCCAGATCCCCATTAGCTGTTGACAAGGCAGCAGCTACTCTTCCTGGGGTCCAAACACATGAAGACACATCACACATAAAACAGTACATCATGTAACATCGCTACACCGCTACATACATACATCAAATCAATCTTGGTCACATACACATATTTAGCAGATGTTAATGCGAAATGCTTGTGTTTCTAGCTCCAACAGTGCAGTAGTATCTAAAAATTCAAACAATAGACAAATATAAAAGTAAAAGAATGGAATTAAGAAATATATAAATATTAGGACGAGCAATGTCGGAGTGGCATTGACTAAAATGAGATGAGTGAAGCAGTATGTAAATATTATTAAAGTGACCAGTGTTCCATTATTAAAGTGGCCAGTGATTCCTTGTCTATCTATATAGGGCAGCATATACAGTTGAAGTCGGAAGTTTACATACACCTTAGCCAAATACATTTCAACTCAGTTTTTCACAATTCCAGACATATAATCCTAGTAAAAATTCCCTGTCTTAGGTCAGTTAGGATCACCACTTTATTTTAAGAATGTGAAATGTCAGAATAATAGTAGAGAGAATAATTTATTTCAGCTTTTATTTCTTTCATCACACTCCCAGTGGATCAGAAGTTTACATACACTCAATTAGTAGTTGGTAGCATTGCCTTTTAAATTGTTTAACTTTGGTCAAACGTTTCAGTTAGCCTTTCACAAGCTTCCCACAATAAATTAGGTGAATTCTGGCCCATTCCTCCTGACAGAGCTGGTGTAACTGAGTCAGGTTTGTAGGCCTCCTTGCTCGCACACGCTTTTTCAGGTCTGCCCACAAAATGTATATAGGATTGAGGTTAGGGCTTTGTGATGGCCACTCCAATACCTTGACTTTGCTGTCCTTAAGCCATTTTGCCACAACTTTGGAAGTATGCTTGGAGTCATTGTCCATTTGGAAGACCCATTTGCGACCAAGCTTTAACTTCCTGACTGTTGTATTGAGATGTTGCTTCAATATATACACATAATTTTCCTACCTCATGATGCCATCTATTTTGTGAAGTGCACCAGTCCCTCCAGCAGCAAAGCTGATTTTCCCACTGAGTTTAAAGGTAGGCCTTGAAATACATCCACAGGTACACCTCCAATTGACTCAAATGATGTCAATTAGCCTATCAAAAGTTTCTAAAGCCATGACATAATTTTCTGGAATTTCCCATGCTGTTTAAAGGCACAGTCAACTTAGTGTATGTAAACTTCTGACCCACTGGAGTTGTGATACAGGGAATTATAAGTTAAATAATCTGTTTGTAAACAATTGTTGGAACAATGATTTGTGTCATGCACAAAGTAGATGTCCTAACCAACTTGCCAAATCTATTGTTTGTTAAAAAGAAATATGTGGAGTGGTTGAAAAAATAGTTTTATTGACTCTAACCTAAGTGTATATAACTTCCGACTTCAACTGAATGTGGCAGGGTCCAAAGTCAATCACAGATTACAAAAAGAAAACCAGCCCCATCGCGGACATAAACGTCTTGCTCCCAGACAAATTAAACAACTTCTTTGCTCGCTTTGAGGACAATACAGTGCCACTGACACGGCCCGCTACCAAAGCCTGTGGGCACTCATTCTCCATGGCCAACGTGAGTAAAACATTTAAACGTGTTAACCCTCACAAGGCTGCCGGCCCAGACGGCATCCCTAGCCGCGTCCTCAGAGCATGTGCAGACCAGCTGGCTGGTGTGTTTACAGACATATTCATCCTATCCCTATCCCAGTCTGTTGTCCCCACATGCTTCAAGATGGCCACCATTGTTGCTGTTCCCAAGAAAGCTAAGGTAACTGAACTAAATGACTATCGTCGAATTGCACTCACTTCTGTCATCATTATGTGCTTTGAGAGACTAGTCAAGGATCATATCACCTCCACCCTACCTGATACCCTAGACCCACTCCAATTTGCTTACCGCCCCAATAGTGCAATCGCCGTCACACTGAACACTGCCCTGTCACATCTGGACAAGAGGAATACCTATGTAAGAATGCTGTTCATTGACTACAGCTCAGCATTTAACACCATAGTGCCCATAGTACCCACCAAACTCGTCATTAAGCTCGAGACCCTGGGTCTCGACCCCGCCCTGTGCAACTGGGTACTGGACTTCCTGACAGGCCGCCACAGGTGGTGAAGGTAGGAAACAACATCTCCACCCTGCTGATCCTCAACACTGGGGCCCCACAAGGGTGCGTTCTCAGCCCTCTCCTGTACTCCCTGTTCACCCATGACTGTGTGGCCATGCACGCTTCCAACTCAATCATCACGTTTGCAGACGACACTACAGTGGTAGCCTGATTACCAACAACGACGAGACGGCCTACAGGGAGGAGGTGAGGGCCCTCGGAGTGTGGTGTCAGGAAAATATCCTCTCACTCAACATCAACAAAACAAAGGAGATGGTCGTGGATTTCAAGAAACAGCAGAGGGAGATCCCCCCCCCCCATCCAGATCGTCGGGACAGTAGTGGGGAAGGTGGAAGGTTTTAAGTTCCACGGCGCACACATCACGGACAAACTAAAATGGTCCACCCACACAGACAGAGTGGTGAAGAAGGCACAACAGTGCCTCTTCAACCTCAGGAGGCTGATGAAATTTGGCATGTCATCTAAAACACTCAAACTTTTACAGATGCACAATCGAGAGCATCCTGTCGGGTTGTTTCACCGCCTGGTACGGCAATTGCACCGCCCTCTACCGCAAGGTTCTCCAGAGGGTGGTGCGTTCTGCACAACACATCACCGGGGGCAAACTACAAGCCCTCCAGGACACCTACAGCACCCGATGTCACAGGAAGGCCAAAAAGATCATCAAGGACAACAACCACCCGAGCCACTGCCTGTTCACCCCGCTATCATCCAGAAGGCGAGGTCAGTATAGGTGCATCAAAGCTTTAACTGAGAGACTGAAAAACAGCTTCTTTCTCAAGGCCATCAGACTGTTAAACAGCCACCACTAACATAGATAGGCTGCTGCCGACATACAGACTCAAAATCTCTGGCCACTTAAATAAATGGACCGACTAAAGGTATCACTAGTCACTTTAAATAACGCCACTTTACTAATGTTTACATATACATATGAGATGAATAATGTAGGATATACTATATCCTACACCATCTACTGCATCTTGCATATGCCTCACGCCATCGCTCATCCATATATTCATATGTATATATTCTTATTCATCCCTTTACATTTGTGTGTATAAGGTAGTTGTTATGAATTTGTTAGATTACTTGTTAGATATTATTGCATAGTCGGAATTGGAAGCACAAGCATTTCGCTACACTCGCATTAACATCTGCTAACCATGTGTATGTGACCAATACAAATTTGATTTGATGATGTGATTTGAGGTGATATGATCCTTAACTAGCCTCTCAAAGCACTACATGATGACAGAAGTGAATGCTATGTTACCTTTGTTAGTTCAGCCAACTTTGCTTTCTTGGATACAGGAACAATGGTGGACATCTTGAAGAAAGTTTGGACAACAGACTGGGATAGTGAGAGATTGAATATGTTCGTAAACAGACCAGCCAGTTGGTCTGTGCATGCTGGTTGGAAATAACACACATAGAAATAACACACATAGAAATAACACACAACAAAACAAAATAATGCAAAGTTACTTAGGAGCTAGAAGCAGAGCTGCCATGTCTGTCGGTGCCATCATACAACAATAACACAATGTACTTGTGTGTATGCATGTGTATGTACCTGTGTGTGGGTGTCTCTTCACAGCCTCCGCTGTTCCATAAGGTGTATTTTTATCTGTTTGTATCAGTTACCTGATGTGGAATAGAGTTCCATGTAGTCATGGCTCTATGTAGTACTGTGCGCCTCCCATAGTCTGTTCTGGACTTGGGGATTGTGAAGAGACCTCTGGTGGTATGTAATGTGGGGTATGGATGGGTGTCCGAGCGCTGTGCTAGTAGTTTAAACAGACAGTTTGGTGCATTCGGCTTGTCAACACTTCTTACAAAAAAACAAGTAGTGATGAAGTCAATCTCTCCACTTTGAGCCAGGAGAGATTGACATGCATATTATTTTATGTTTGCTCTCCATGTACATTTAAGGGCTATCCATGCTGCCATGTTCTGATTTTAATCATTCAATTTCCTCCAAAATGAAACAATGGTCTGAACAAGGAATTCATAAAGTTTCGGACAAAATTGAACGATGGCGGTTTGTCATCCTTTCATGACCTCAACAAATATGTATAATTTACCTGGTTCATCCTTATATCGTTTGTTTTTTACAATTAAGAACCTCTATGCCCACTTATTGAGTTCTTTGAAGTCAACCACTCCCATTCCATCCTCTATTGAATAATTATATAATAATTATAATTAGGTAGCCAGAACCCAAGTGGAGGTTTTGTACCCAATCAATATTTTTAAAAAACTACTAGAAGCCCTCCGTAAACCATTGGGAATAGTTACGGTATGGAACACAGATCTTTAAAGACTACAAAGAAAATACTGATTGGAAAAGAGTTTGGAACTATATCCCAATATCTTCCTGAAATTTGAATCATCAACTAATACACTACAAATTAATTCACAGATTGTATTTGACTCCACGGAAAAGTTGCCAATTTAAACTTGCTCCTATTCCAAATTGTCTATTGTGTTCTCAAAGAAATATTGGAACTTACATGCATATGATGTGGGACTGCCCCAGTGTGAAAACCTTTTGATCACAGGTTTCCAGGTCTCTATCGAGCATAGTTGGTGTTCCCGTTTAAATCAAATCAATCAAATCAAGTTTATTTATATAGCCCTTCGTACATCAGCTGATATCTCAAAGTGCTGTACAGAAACCCAGCCTAAAACCCCAAACAGCAAGCAATGCAGGTGTAGAAGCACCTATCACCTAGCCCTATCTCGCCAATATATCATCATTGAACGATGGCTCTTCACTGACTCACAGTACCCCAGAAACGAGTATGGTTGTCTGGACGGACGGAGGCAAAAAGGATGTTAATGACCAGAAGGAAGCCTCCACATTTAACTCAGCATAACTCAATGGCTACAAAACTTCTTTGATGTTCTTTCCCGAGAGCTCTCCATGAACAGCGGCAAAGACTTAACATTAGATACATTCAGTAGAGCAGTCAAAAAGGTCAAAAGCTTATTATGAGTTCATGTAATGTAATCATGTTTGAATTTATCAATAGTTTTTTGAATATCTGTATCGAACATCAATGTATGCAGTCGGATTGCCGTGGAAGGGGGGAGGTAGTGGGGAGGAAAGGAGGGGGGAATAGGAATGGGTCGCACCTGCTGAGAAGGGGGAGGGAGATGGGTAAGACATGACAAATATTGCTTTTTATTTTGTTTAGTATTTTACAGTTTTTTTCTGTATTATTTGAGTATTATTGCCTGTCTGATCGGAAACCATCACAAAGTTAAAAACACTATGTTAAAAGCACTGTGTGTGTGTGTGTGTGGGTGGGGGGGGTGGGGTGGGGGGGGGGGGGGGTGCGACGGACATTATTGCTGCTGGGATAATCATCACTTAGCATCGGACATAAATTCTCATTAGTAGTTGTACATCTTGTGTTTGATATCGGTGTCAGGTTACAGTCATTGTAAACACTTCTGCTGTATGTGAACAATGTTGTCACACATTTATAAAACTTAAACCAGTATTTAGATTTGCTGGGTATCGGTTGTCTTGTGTTGCGATGCTTGTATCGGTATTATGATCGTTTAAACCTTGAACTTTTCACTAGGCTTGTCATTAGTAGATGGCTGTAACTGCCATCATGTCAATACTTCCATCATAATTATTCTGAGGTGTAATCGGGAATAGGAGGCTCACAGGTTGCTTTCCTTTATCATCAATCATTCATCATTTATCACGTCAACAATGACACTAAAGTGCTTAGCTTGCAGTTCTGTTCATCTCGTTTTAAACTGCATAGTCAATTATGTCTTTTCACCATAATTAATATCCAATACGAATCAAAATTGTGATCGTTTGTTTCACAAATGTTCAACTGGGGTTGAATCGACGCTCTGCTCAATGTAAAGCGGTGACACCGAGCAATTGACAAATGAAGGGCATATGTGCTCAATGACCTACTTGAATGCTAGTGTAACTGATGGCTGCATCGATCACTGGAATGTCATTATTCAAAATAACTTTTTCAAAAGTGGGCCAAAGGAGAACTTTGTGACATTGCGTTTGATCGTTTGATACATGATGGTAGATGATAGATTCTAGTTCGGGCAGAATCACCAATGGCGTGAAGCAGTACCTCAGGCTCTAGTTAAAGCTGCAATTTGTAACTTTTTGGGCGACCCAACCAAATTCACATAGAAATGTGTTTTATAGAATTGTCATTCTCATTGATAACAAGTCTAAGAAACTGTAGACCTGTTCTATGTGCGCTATTTCTATGCTTCCCCATCTTAAGCTTTGTTTTTGCATATTTTACTTTGGTTTTGTACAACAGCTTCAAACAGCTGAAAGCACAATATTTATGGCTGTGGAATATATATTTCACAGCGGTTTAGATGGTACAATGATTCTCTACACTATACTTGCTTGTTTCGTCACATAAACTGAAATTAGGCGAACTATTCAAATTTTAGCAACCAGGAACCAGATTTCTGCATAGTGCACCTTTAACACATATAATCTTCAATTGTTGTGAAATAACTCATGAGCACCTCTTTATATGTATGAAGGGAGGTGGTGACTTTTATGTCTTCATGAAATGGAGGAACAGATGATAGGGAAAATCCCTGGTCTGTGTGGCGGTCTCTCGTGTGTGTGTGTGTGTGTGTGTGTGTGTGTGTGTGTGTGTGTGTGTGTGTGTGTGTGTGTGTGTTCTTGAGTGCCTACAGTGGTAGCTGCTTGTATCCATAAAGAACACTGAGTAAGATTTTCTGTTTATGTTCAAATGAGTTAGTGTTTTGCTTTACAAAATAGGTATTGAACAGGTAACACTTATTCAGGAACTGTTGATGTTACTGAGTACGTTGATGGTTGCTACTGCGTAACATTACATGGTGTACCTTCCAGGTGTTCAATGATCATGGTGAGTGAAGTGTTAATGAATATACAGCTGAAGTCGGAAGTTTACATACACTTAGGTTGAAGTCATTAAAACTTGTTTTTCAACCACTCCACACATTTCTTATTCACAAACTATAGTTTGCGCAAGTCGGGTAGGACATCTACTTTGTGCATGACACAAGTCATTTTTCCAACAATTGTTTACAGACAGATTATTTCACTTATAATTGTATCACAATTCCAGTGGGTCAGAAGTTTACATACACTATGTTGACTGTGCCTTTCAACAGCTTGGAAAATTCCATAAAATGATGTCATGGCTTTAGAAGCTTCTGATAGGTTAATTGACATAATTTGAGTCGTTGACCATCGTTATGTTTGGAGGAAAAAGGGGAGTCTTGCAAGCCGAAGAACACCATCCCAATCGTGAAGCACAGGGGTGGCAGCATCATGCTGTGGGGGTGCTTTGCAGGAGGGACTGATGCACTTCACAAAATAGATGACATCAAGAAGAAGGAAAATGATGTGGATATATTGAAGCAACATCAAAAGGCATCAGGAAGTTAAAGCTTGGTCACAAATGGGTCTTCCAAATGGACAATGACCCCAAGCTTACTTCCAAAGTTGTGGCAAAATGGCTTAAGGACAACAAAGTTAAGGTATTGGAGTGGACCTCACAAAGCCCTGACCTCAATCCCATAGAACATTTGTGGGCAGAACTGAAAAGGCGTGTGCGAGCAAGGAGGCATACAAACCTGACTCAGTTACACCAGCTCTGTCAGGAGGAATGGTCCAAAATTCACCCAACTTACTGTGGGAAGCTTGTGGAAGGCTACCAGAAACGTTTGACCCAAGTTAAACAATTTAAAGGCAATGCTACGAAATACTAATTATGTTTATGTAAACTTCTGACCCACTGGGAATGTGATGAAAGAAATAAAAGCTGAAAGAAATCATTCTCTCTACTATTATTCTGACATTTCACATTCTTAAAATAATGTGGTGATCTTAACTGACCTAAAACAGGAAATCTTTACTTGGATTAAATGTCAGGAATTGTGAAAAACTGAGTTTATATGTATTTGGCTAAGGTGTATGTAAACTTCCGACTTCAATTGTAAATGATTTTACCATCTAAAACCTAACAAATCATATGAACGCTAATGCAATACAGTGCATTAAAGTTACCCGGCCTATCAGCCACTGTAATGCAGCTTTTGTTATTCGATAACTGCCATCGCAGCAGAAACACACAGAAGCAGAGTACGCAGACTGTTTAGTCACTTCAAGATTAGTCATATAAAAGATGGGCAACAACAAAAAAGATGACGAGAAAAGTGGATGTAGAAGTCTACATTTAATACACGGCAGTAATTAACCGCCCCCCAGTCTTTATGTTACTGAGCCCAGCCCCCCAGTCTTTATGTTACTGAGCCCAACCCCCCAGTGTTTATGTTACTGAGCCCAACCCCCCAGTGTTTATGTTTCTGAGCCCAACCCCCCAGTCTTTATGTTACTGAGCCCAGCCCCCCAGTCTTTATGTTACTGAGCCCAACCCCCCCAGTCTTTGTTACTGAGCCCAACCCCACAGTCTTTACGTTACTGAGCCCAACCCCCCAGTGTTTATGTTACTGAGCCCAACCCCCCAGTCTTTATGTTACTGAGCCCAACCCCCCAGTCTTTATAATACTGAGCCCAACCCCCCAGTCTTTATGTTACTGAGCCCAACCCCCCAGTGTTTATGTTACTGAGCCCAACCCCCCAGTCTTTATGTTACTGAGCCCAACCCCCCAGTCTTTATAATACTGAGCCCAACCCCCCAGTCTTTATGTTACTGAGCCCAACCCCCCAGTGTTTATGTTACTGAGCCAACCCCCCAGTCTTTATGTTACTGAGCCCAACCCCCCAGTGTTTATGTTACTGAGCCAACCCCCCAGTCTTTATGTTACTGAGCCCAACCCCCCAGTGTTTATGCTACTGAGCCCAACCCCCCAGTGTTTATGTTACTGAGCCCAACCCCCCAGTCTTTATAATACTGAGCCCAACCCCCCAGTCTTTATGTTACTGAGCCCAACCCCCCAGTCTTTATGTTACTGAGCCCAACCCCCCAGTCTTTATGCTACTGAGCCCAACCCCCCAGTGTTTATGCTACTGAGCCCAATCCCCCAGTGTTTATGCTACTGAGCCCAATCCCCCAGTGTTTATGCTACTGAGCCCAATCCCCCAGTGTTTATGCTACTGAGCCCAATCCCCCAGTGTTTATGCTACTGAGCCCAATCCCCCAGTGTTTATGCTACTGAGCCCAATCCCCCAGTGTTTATGCTACTGAGCCCAACCCCCCAGTCTTTATGTTACTGAGCCCAACCCCCCAGTGTTTATGTTACTGAGCCCAGCCCCCCAGTCTTTATGTTACTGAGCCCAACCCCACAGTGTTTATGTTACTGAGCCCAACCCCCCAGTGTTTTTGTTACTGAGCCCAACCCCCCAGTGTTTATGTTACTGAGCCCAACCCCCCAGTCTTTATGTTACTGAGCCCAACCCCACAGTCTTTACGTTACTGAGCCCAACCCCCCAGTCTTTATGTTACTGAGCCCAACCCCCCAGTGTTTATGTTACTGAGCCCAGCCCCCCAGTCTTTATGTTACTGAGCCCAACCCCCCAGTCTTTATGTTACTGAGCCCAGCCCCCCAGTCTTTATGTTACTGAGCCCAACCCCCCAGTGTTTATGTTACTGAGCCCAACCCCACAGTGTTTATGTTACTGAGCCCAACCCCCCAGTCTTTATGTTACTGAGCCCAACCCCACAGTCTTTATGTTACTGAGCCCAACCCCCCAGTGTTTATGTTACTGAGCCCAACCCCCCAGTGTTTATGTTACTGAGCCCAACCCCCCAGTCTTTATGTTACTGAGCCCAGCCCCCCAGTCTTTATGTTACTGAGCCCAACCCCCCAGTCTTTATGTTACTGAGCCCAACCCCCCAGTCTTTATGTTACTGAGCCCAACCCCCCAGTGTTTATGTTACTGAGCCCAGCCCCCCAGTGTTTATGTTACTGAGCCCAACCCCCCAGTGTTTATGTTACTGAGCCCAACCCCCTAGTGTTTATGTTACTGAGCCCAACCCCCCAGTGTTTATGTTACTGAGCCCAGCCCCCCAGTCTTTATGTTACTGAGCCCAGCCCCCCAGTCTTTATGTTACTGAGCCCAATCCCCCAGTGTTTATGCTACTGAGCCCAATCCCCCAGTGTTTATGCTACTGAGCCCAACCCCCCAGTCTTTATGTTACTGAGCCCAACCCCCCAGTCTTTATGTTACTGAGCCCAATCCCCCAGTGTTTATGCTACTGAGCCCAACCCCCCAGTCTTTATGTTACTGAGCCCAACCCCACAGTCTTTATGTTACTGAGCCCAACCCCACAGTGTTTATGTTACTGAGCCCAGCCCCCCAGTCTTTATGTTACTGAGCCCAGCCCCCCAGTCTTTATGTTACTGAGCCCAACCCCCCAGTGTTTATGTTACTGAGCCCAGCCCCCCAGTCTTTGTTACTGAGCCCAACCCCACATTGTGTATTTATGTGACTAAGTGCTGAGTCCACCAAGATATCCAATAGAGACGATATTGCCCAGTGTTGTCAAGGAGGAGTTACCTGAAGTCCGGCTTGCTATTGGACCTTTAGCCATTAGATGTACTGTATATTTAATTGTGTGGAAATCAAATGTCAAATTGAGAATGTACACAACCCTACCAAGCAGGTACTTGTGTGTTACCGTGTAACACTACTACACAATGTAAGGCTGCACATTTTTTTGTCAATTTTGACCATAAAAAAGAGCCATGTAGCCTGGGTCGTGTGCCCAAACAACCGGATGTTCCGGTTGTCAGGGGAAATGGAAAGAGAGTCTGTGACTCAACTTCCGCTTTTGAACGTTAACAAGGAGACACTCCATCTTAACTCCTCCTCCACATTTATTGGATTGGTTGAACAGTGCAGAAGAGAACCTCCCCTGACAGTGTTTTCTTCTTCTTTTCAAGACCAGTATGTAGAGGATCTATTTTCAGGAGTTTATTTTACAGCTGCTACGTTAGCTTACAGGCATGGTTACCAAAAACTGCACGATGATTCGTCATTATGAGTTATTGCACACTCAAAAAATATGAAGCAATCATGAGCTCTCACAACTGAGCAACCAGTGTTGGTAAGCACACTGTTACATCCGTAAAAGCCAAACGCACGTTAATGATGGAAACTTTGACACCAATCACCTTAACTGTGCAATTTTCCCAACCCATATAATTACAGTCACATGGATGGTGACGTTCAGAATTATTGCAATCATAACACAATTGTCTTTTCACTGGCTGTCACACAGCCGCTATTTCTACTGTGTTATATCTGCCATGTTTATAGTTGGCCATCAAACAGATGGGATTTCACTATCAATGAATGCAGTGCAGGTTTTTAATGTCTAATCTCCACAGGCTTTAACCAGCTGCACAATAAAGCTGCAACAGATACTATACAAATCTAGTTGCTTGGCAAATCAAGTTTAATCACATCTCCAAAGACAAAGAAAGACCAAAAGCTACTGCCAGCCCTAGCTATGTAAATTAAATTAAATAATAATTTCAAATGTTCTTATTATGAGAACTCAGGATAAGACCCAGATGCAGACAGCTAGAGTCACAGATGTTTATTGACACAAACAAGGGGGGCAGGCAAAAGACAGGTCAAGGACAGGCAGAGGTCCGTCATCCAGGACAGACTCAATAAGGTACAGAACAGCAGGCAGGCTCGGGGTCAGGACAGGCACAGGTCCGTCATCCAGGACAGACTCAATAAGGTACAGAACAGCAGGCAGGCTCGGGGTAAGGACAGGCAGAGGTCCGTCATCTAGGGCAGACTCAATAAGGTACAGAACAGCAGGCAGGCTCGGGGTCAGGACAGGCAGAAGTTCGTAAAATGGGTCAGAGTCAGGCAGGTAGAGAACGACAGGCAGGCTTTGGGTCAGGGCATGCAGAATGTTCAGAAGCGGGGAAACTAGGGAACAGAACTTGAGAAAACAGGGAGACGGGAAAACACGCTGGTAAGGCCTGACAAGACAAGATGAACTGGCAACAGACAGAGAACACAGGTACACATTTTTTAATTTTAGCTTTATTTAACTAGGCAAGTCAGCTAAGAACAAATTCTTATTTTCAATAACGGCCTAGGAACAGTGGGGTAACTGCCTTGTTCAGGGGAAGAACAACAGATTTTTAACTTGTCAGCTCAGGGATTTGATCTTGCAACCTTTCAGGTTACTAGTCCAACGCTCTATCCACTAGGCTACACTAGGCTAAATACACTGGGGATAATGAGGAAGATGGGTAACACCTGGAGTGGGATGGAGACAAGCACAAAGACAGGTGAAACAGATCAGTGTGTGACACTTATGACCTTTTAGATGACCTCTGCAGAAGGTCAATTTTCCCACAGTACAGTTGTCACCTGTGTCAACATCTTTGAACCTCTTTCTTCACGTCTAAACCTCTGTGGATGGCAACAACCAACTGAACTTTCCCAAGGTTATCATCTGTCAACATTGTTGAACGTCTTTGAAAACGGTTTATTGTTTATGTTCGAGTCTGAGACACCTGTTTGACCAGGTCTTTACCTCAAATAAAGGAGGGGCCCACCATGATGGAACAACCAACAAGACCACGACTGTCTTGATGTTAGGCTGTAATACAGGAAGAATACCAGTTATACCTAATAACATGAATTTGGTTTTGTGTATTGGAATATGGGTCCTACTTTTCAATGAATGAATACCAAAAAGATATTTATTTTTGGGTTGAACATTTATGAGTAATGCCTTACTTCTAAAAATGGTTTAATATTGTCAAACAACGTGTGCGTTACTTTTAGTATCAAATCTTTACCGGGATCGAGTTTCCATGATCCGATCTCGACTCCTTATTTAGTTCTCGAGCGAGCAGACAAAGGCTGTTTGGAAAAATGTCATGACAGCTGCAGTCCATGGAAATGTATAGAGGGCGCACCTCAGATTTTTGTCATTGATTGCTTCTGTGATAGAAAAGAGATTTCCCATCCAGTGGCAAGTGTGCCCTCTCTACACGTCTCTATTTGTCCAATACCTGCGGTCTATAACCAGAACTGGCGACTCGAGAAAAAGATTTGAATGAAAAGATAGCCAAACATCTGTAAATATTTCCTATCAGTATACAGTGCATTCGGAAAGAATTCAGACCCCTTGACTTTTCACACATTTTGTTAAGTTACAGCCTTATTTTAAAATTGATTAAATTAAATGTTTTCCTCGTCAGGCTAGACACCATACCACATAATGGCAAAAAAAAAAATGGTTATTAGACATTTAGACAAGTGTATTAAAAATAAAAAACTGAAATATTACATTTACATAAGTATTCAGACCCTTTACTCAGTAGGCCTTTGGCAGCGATTACAGCCTTGAGTCTTCTTGGGTATAAGATTGGTGCAACTGTATTTGGGGAGTTTCTCCCATTCTTCTCTGCATATCATCTCAAGCTCTGTCAGGTTGGATGGGGAGCATCGCTGCACAGCTATTCTCAGGTCTCTCCAGAGATGTTAGATCTGGTTCAAGTCCAGGCTCTGGCTGGGAAACTCAAGGACATTCAGAGACTGAAGCCACTTCTGTGTTGTCTTAGCTGTGTGCTTAGGGTAGTTGTCTTGTTGGAAGGTGACCCTTCGCCAGTCCTTGCCGCTGAAAAACATCCCCACAGCATGATGCTGCCACCACCATGCTTCACTGTAGGGCTGGTGCCAGGGTTCCTCCAGATGTTCTACGGACAATTCCTTCGACCTCATGGCTTTGTTTTTGCTCTGATGTGCACTGTCAACTGTGGGACCTTATATTTCCAAATCATGTCCAATCAATTGAATTTACCACAGGTGGACTCCAATCAAGGATGATCAATGGACACAGGATGCACCTGAGCTCAATTTCGAGTCTCATAACAAAGGGTCTGAATACATATGTTTTTTATTTTTAATACTTTGGGAAAATAAATCTAAATACCTGTTTTCGCTTTGTCAATATGGGGTATTGTGTGTAGGTGGATGAGATTTTTTTTTTTTGCATTTTAGAAGAAGGCTGTAATGCAACAAAATGTGGAAAAAGTCAAGGGGTCTGAATATTTTCCAAATGCACTGTATATGGCTAATTAACCAGCCCATATGATAGCGCAGCACTTAATCAAGTCCCTTGTATTAAATTGCACTTCCAATTATTAAAGTCCCTTGTATTAAATTGTAGTTCCAATTATTAAAGTCCCTTGTATTAAATTGTAGTTCCAATTATTAAAGTCCCTTGTATTAAATCGCAGTTTCAATTATGTAAGTGCCTTGTGTATATAATAGACAACAGAATGTGTGAAAGGAATCAGAGGAATTTTAATGGAGTTGTATTGGCAGGGAAAATACATTGCATTGAATTATCTCTCACAGGAGCATCTGTTTGTGCTTCTTTAATTAGCAGAGGCTGTTCAGATTGCTGCATACATCTCCAGTCACTGAATAGTCTCTTTGTCTACCAACACAATTGCTAGTCTCGCATCGATGAAGCGAAGAAGGCCTATATTGCTGATGTCATTGAGACTATTAGAATTCTTCTGCATACCTTGATATCGTAGCTCGTTCAGCACTTTGATCTTGGGACTTTTATTTAGTCTTTGACCATTTATCTGAATGATAGACCTTAGTTGTGCAGAGGGAATGACAAAGAAAGGACAGTCAGTGAAATGATGGAGAGCTGTGTTTACACGCAGCCCAAGGTTATCCACCATGTTAAACTCAGAAGGAGTACAAGGTTTTAAAAAAAGGCAAATGTGGAAGGCTTCCAATACCAGAACCTTCTGGTTTTATTGAAAATAAGTCACAAGATCAAGGCACAACTCTTGATCAGGCAAGGATATTTTCAATGGCGGACGAGAAGAAAATAAGCCCAATTGATGGAAATAAATATAGCGCTCCCCGACAAGTTTTGCCCAATTTCCTGAATAATTGATTTAGTGAAGGAGCTCTAAAATGCTCCGAAAGCCTAATGAGCACAGCTCGGGCTCGATCAATCTTCAGATCAGACTAAGTCGCAGCAGAAATTCAGCTGTCACCTCCTTCGGGCTCTTATTATTTGCTGGCGTTTTAAATGGCTCGTCGGGCTTTTTATTGATTGTGATTCTGGCTGCTGTTGAAGCACAGAGTGGCTATTAAGAACTTCTATAATGGCCCCCCCCATTTTTATCCACGTACGGCGCAGAGTGTGTACAAAACCATGGAGGCTCACGTCCTAGTGTCCCTTTCATGATCTCATTTGTGCAGCACATTTAGAATGCAGACGAGGTTGCAGGACTGATATTCTAGTGCTGACTGTTAGGCTTTGTGGTAATGAGAATGGGTGAATGGTTTTCTATTGTTTTAGGATGACACGCCGACTGGAGAGGAACATACATAACTAGGAACCTATGGGAGGCTGAAAAGATTTGGCATGGGCCAGATCAGATCCTCAAAAAAGTTCTACAGCTGCCCCATCGAGAGCATCTGTACAGGCTGCGTCACTGCTTGGTAAGGCAATTGCACCGTCCTTGACCGCAAAGCGCTACAAAGTGTGGCAAGGACAGCTCAGTACATCACTGGGTCCAAGCTCCCTGCCACCCAGGACCTCTATACCAGGTAGTGCCAGAGAAAGGCCCAGAAAATTGCCAAAGACTCCGGCCACCCAAGCAATAGACTGTTCACTCTGACACCGTCCGGCAAACGGTACCGGAGCACCGGCTCTCAGACCAACAGGCTCCGAGACAGTGTCTAGCCATAAGACTGCTAAATAGCCAGACAGTTAAAAAGTCAATAATGGGCCTCAAACTATCTGCACTGACCCTACGCACACCATATACACACACTCACTAGACTATATATACACCATATACACACACTCACTAGACTATATACACACCATATACACACACTCACTAGACTATATATACACACTCACTAGACTATATACACACTATATACACACTCACTAGACTATATACACACTATATACACACTCACTAGACTATATACACACTATATACACACTAACTAGACTATATACACACCATATACACACACTCACTAGACTATATACACACCATATACACACACTCACTAGTCTATATATACACACCATATACACACACTCACGAGACTATATACACACCATATACACACACTCACTAGACTATATACACACCATATACACACACTCACTAGACTATATATACACACTCACTAGACTATATACACACTATATACACACTCACTAGACTATATACACACTATATACACACTAACTAGACTATATACACACCATATACACACACTCACTAGACTATATATACACACCATATACACACACTCACTAGACTATATACACACACTCACTAGACTATATACACACCATATACACACACTCACTAGACTATATATACACACCATATACACACACTCACTAGACTATATATACACACCATGTACACACACTCACTAGACTATATACACACCATATACACACACTCACTAGACTATATACACACACTCACTAGACTATATATACACACCATATACACACACTCACTAGACTATATACACACACTCACTAGACTATATACACACACACTCACTAGACTATATACACACCATATACACACACTCACTAGACTATATACACACACTCACTAGACTATATACACACCATATACACACACTCACTAGACTATATATACACACCATATACACACACTCACTAGACTATATATACACACCATGTACACACACTCACTAGACTATATACACACCATATACACACACTCACTAGACTATATACACACACTCACTAGACTATATACACACACTCACTAGACTATATACACACCATATACACACACTCACTAGACTATATACACACCATATACACACACTCACTAGACTATATACACACCATATACACACACTCACTAGTCTATATAAACACCATATACACACACTCACTAGACTATATACACACCATATACACACACTCACTAGTCTATATATACACACCATATACACACACTCACTAGACTATATATACACACCATATACACACACTCACTCACACACACTGTCACTCCCATACAAAACCTTCACACATTCAAACACTACATACGCACACAAACACACACACCGACACATCTCAAACAAACACACATACACACACTCTTACACTCATCATTTGCTGTTGCTACTCTGTTCTTTATTTTACTTTTATTATTATCTATTCTTATTTGGTGATTTTACCCTGCCCTCATGTACATATCTTCCTCAAGTACCTCGTACCTCTGCACATTGATCTGGTACTGGTACTCCCTGTATATAGCCACATGCTTGTATTAGTTACTGTTTAAATGATATATATTTATTTTTAAACTCTGCATTGTTGGGAAAGGTTTGTAAGTGAGCATTTCACTGTAAAGTCGACACCAGTTGTATTTGACACGTGATGAATAAAACATGCATTTGATTTGAATTGGGATTTCCTGATGAAGCTACACCTATACCCTTAAACACCTATACCCTTAAACACCTATACCCTTAAACACCTATACCCTTACTTTTTCCACAATTTCGATTTATTTTTGTTATTCTGTCACAATACCACATAATGTCAAAGTGGAATTATGTTTTTAAAAATGGTAAAAATATATATATATAATTAAATGGAAAAGCTCAAATGTCTTCAGTCAATAAGTATTCAACCCCCTTTTGTTATGGTAAGCCTAAATACTGTAATGAAACTGCAGGGAGAAGGTCTCGAACCCTCGACCTTCTAGCCCGAAGTCAAGCGCGCTGTCGACTGTGCCGCAAAAGCCTGCTCAAACGGCAGAGTTGATATCCACGCTTATAAACCCAGTCTCGTTACAATACATTCAGGAGTAAACATGCGCTTAACAAGTCACATAACAAGTTGCATGGACTCACACTGTGTGCAATAATAGTGTTTAACATGTTTGAATGACTACCTCGTGTCTGTACTCCATACATACAATTATCTGTAATTTCAAACACAGATTCAACCACAAAGATCAGAGACGTTTTCCAATGCCTTGCAAAGAAAGGCACCAATTGGTAGATGGGTACAAAAAAAGCAGACATTGAATATCCCTTTGAGCATGGCGAAGTTATTAATTACACTTTGGATGGTGTTTCACTACACCCAGTCATTACAAAGCTTCCTAACTCAGCTGCTGGAGCAATAGTGACTTTATAACAGTCGCAGAGTTTAATGGCTGTTGTCGTGTCTTTGGCTATGCCGGATTAAGTGATATGACATTCTATTCTATAAAATCCTTTCTCTGTAATTAATATTACCTGATTGAGCTAATCAGGTAAATGTAATTAACTAGAAAGTCGGGGCACCACAAAATAATATTTATAGAGCTGTTATCTTCCGAATAAACTCTAAAAGACCTAGTAATATTTTATATATATTTGTATATTAATTGTCACCTTATTTCAGTCTTATCTGAAAGTTGTAAATTATTGGTTATCTTCACGAACCCTGGCTAACAAGTTGAATCAGCAATACAAAATTCGGTTCAATTATTTATTTAATAAATACCTAACTAATCACACAGAATTACATATACACAGAATGAACCATACATTGATTACAAATGACGTCATAAAGGAAAACGTCCCTAGCGGACGGAACAGATATGACAGCTGGTAACCCAAAGAAAAGGGGGCTGGGTTTGAGTGAAAGAGCGGGAAGACTGAAGAACAAAGGGAGAAGCGATGTCTCTATCGGGCCGTAGGCAGCTACTCTATTGTAAATACAGAATCTAATGCATTCTAAATTACCGCCCATTTGGAAAAGGAAAATGCAATAAATATTTGCTTTGAGCTGCGCTTCGGCAGGTTGGTTGTAGATGCTGGTCGTGTTGGCCAACAGAGATCTTCCTGTCCTCGGAAGAATGTCTCTGGAGGTAAATTGGATACGTTGTAGTAATGTCGTTGTGTGGTAGATGGAATACTCTGTCTGTTCTTTCCTAGCCCACGTTTGCAGCTGCTGTTGCTAACTCAACGGCTAGGAGGTATCACTTCTGTAGTGAATAAGAGTTCAAAGTTCATTCCATTCGCAACCAAAGCTAATGCTGAGGTTGGCTTCGTTCTGTAGTTATTATCTGAACCCTTCTGACATCGGATCGTCATCCTAATGTACCTGGGAACAGAAAGTTATATTGTCATCAAGGCTTTATATAGGAAGGGAGAGGAGGGCGTGTTTCATAGTTTATAACCAATGTCTCTTCACGTGGGCGGGCCATTGAGTCGGGCCTAATTCACTCATGAAAACCCAATTCTCACATTTTAGAAGTTAAAATCACATTTCATCCCCTCCCAAATAATTTCATATTCAAACATTTGAATTGCATAACAATTCCATGTGAATCTGATAACTATAATGTGTAGACTTTCCACTGTACCTTTTATGTCATCCTGAGAATGTCTCACATGACAACCGAACTGACATCATATTCATTATGTACCAACGCATATGTTCAACTGGTTGGATTACCAAAAGATGGTTCATTTCCCCCCACCTTCTGATTTCCCAGAATCTCTGTTTAACAAAAGCTATTCAAGAGTCCCTATGTAGAGTCAAGAGAGAGGGAAGGGAGAAAGGTATTTATGGGGGGGGTCATAAACCTTACCCACATGCCAACGTCATGACACTGTGATGGGAGAAAACTGAGGATGGATCAACAACATTGTAGTTACTCCACCATACTAACCTAAATGACAGAGTGAAAAGAAGGAAGCCTTTCCAGAATAAAAATATTCCAAACCATACATCCTGTTTGCAACAAGGCACTAAAGTAATATTGCCCCATGAGTGAATGTTTGTTTGTATCCCTTGATTTAATAAGCAAACAACAAAATAAGCCTGGCTGCTGTAGATGCATATTAGTAATAATACTAAGTACATGAATACAACTGACCAAATACCTCCCCTTTGGGATAAGCAATGCCCCAAGCCCCCATTATTCTACCTGGTTCTATTGGTAATAGTAATAACAAATAATATATCAATTCCAAACACTCCAGAGCATGTGTACCCTGTGAGGGTTCTTGGACCTGTTCACCTCTCACATGTCCCCCTTTCCAGATTCTACATCCTGGGAGGGGGATCAATGATCCTCCCAAAACACTGTCTGACCTGTCAGAGCTTCTCACTGTTCTTCCCTCAGGCCCTCCTCAGAGTAGAATTTAAACCACAAACTGACTATGAGACGGGATGCTCTCACCGAGAATGTCTGTCTGCAGTAACTGCGAAAGTGGATTCAAGATATTTCAGACATTTTTGGGTCTTGACACCCTTTACAGACCATTATGGGGAAGAAATAAAATGCAAGGACAGTGTTGCTGCAAAGCTATTTGACTTACACTGTCTGACTTGTGTGAGTTTGACCTCCAAGTCTGTATGACTTGAACTGGAAAGAAGTTGATTCCAAAAAATCTGTAGGTGTACCTTCAAGTTCACCCTATCGGTTCTTCCTCTTGCATATCTTAATTAATCCGTAGTCAACTTGGCAACAACAAGTTATTGATTATGAAAGAAATAACACCCTTTAACAGTTTCTTTGTAATCAATCAGTCCCTGAGTAGATCCCTTAAATACATCTAGTTCTAAGAAAAGATTAGAGCCACTTCCAAACCCATTTTTACTCACTGACAACCCAATTGAATCTTCAGGAGGCTAAAGAGAAGAAATATCACTCTTTAAAATTTCAGACAGGGTTTTTAAATGAGTGTCCTTACCCCTGTCAGCAGAGGATGATAAATCCCTGTTACATTTCCATAGACACAGCGTTGGCATTCCCAGACCTGCGTCCGATGTAGACAGCCCTCTCAGTGGGACTCAAAAGCTGTTCAGTATTAAAAATACATTAGTTATGATAATTCACATGACCAGCCAATGCCCAATGAGCCCAGCGGGGGGCTGAGATTAAGCCTGGAAACTGTAATTTTCAAAATATAAATTAAATGCTTACTGTCTCTGTGCCATGAGTGGGTGGATGCCTGACATCTATCATGTACTATAAGATCACAGCTTTTTGCAGAGGATGGGTTGAAAGAGCAGCATGGACTAGCGGTGGTACCTGTAACAGAGTGTATGAACCTCGCATGATAAAGCCATTCTATTTAAATCTATGGAATTGAGCCAGCCCCAATTAATGTCCCACAGCAACCAAAGGAACTTCCTAATATGTCATTTCTGAGCTGAAATATAGTACTTGTCAAAGGTTCTGATCAGTGGAGGCTGATGGGAAGAGCTATAGGAGGACGGGCCTCATTGTAATGGCTGGAATGGCATAAATGGAACGGTATCAAACACATTAAACATATGGAAGCCACATGTTTGACTCTGTTCCATTCAAACCATTACAATGTGCCTGTCCTCCTATAACTCCTCCCACCAGCCTCCACTGGTGCTGATGTAATCCTAAAGTATAATTATGTTGTAATAATTAACAACGTTATTAAAACATACACAAAGGATTTTAACAACTAAATTTGAGCTGCTTGACAATTTGAGTTGCTTGACGTGCATTAAAACATACACTACCGTTCAAAAGTTTGGGGTCACTTAGAAATCCTTGTTTTTGAAAGAAAAGCTATTTTTTTGTCCATTCAAATAAGACCAAATTAATCAGAAATACAGTGTAGAGGGGTGGGAGGCCCCGGTGCACAACTGAGCAAGAGGACAAGTACATTAGAGTGTCTAGTTTAAGAAACAGACGTCTCACAAGATCTCAACTAGCAGCTTCATTAAAAAGTACCCGCAAAACACCAGTCTCAACGTCAACAGTGAAGAGGCGACTCTGGGATGCTGGCCTGGACTTGTGAGGCGTCTGTTTCTCAAACTAGACACTCTAATGTACTTGTCCTCTTGCTCAGTTGTGCACTGGGGCCTCCCATTCCTCTTTCTACTCTGTTTAGAGCCAGTTTGCGCTGTTCTGTGAAGGGAGTAGTACACAGCGTTGTATGAGATCTTCAGTTTCTTGGCAATTTCTCGCGTGGAATAGCCTTGATTTCTCAGAATAAGAACAGACTGACAAGTTTCGGAAGAAAGTTCTTTATTTCTGTCCATTTTGAGCCTGTAATCAAACCCACAAATGCTGATGCTCCAGATGCTCAACTAGTCTAAAGGCCAGTTTTATTGCTTCTTTAATCAGCACAACCGTTTTCAGCTGTGCTAACATCATTGCAAAATGGTTTTCTAATGATCAATTAGCCTTTTAAAATGATAAACTTGGATTAGCTAACACAACGTGGAGTGATGGTTGCTGATAATGGGCCTCTGTACGACATTAACAATGTCTACACTGTATTTCTGACCAATTTTATATTATTTTAATGAGCAAAAAAATTTGCTTTTCTTTCAAAAACAAGGACCCCTAAGTGACCCCAAACTTTTGAACGGTAGAGTACATGCAGGATTTTAACAACTACATTTGACAGAGATGCTTGACATGTGTTAAAACATGGATGCAGGGTTCTGGTCTAGTGCTAGCAGCTAGCTGCTGCCCTCAGACCACATTTGACCCTGTAGGTAGCGGTTCAATCCCAACTTCTGCCACATACTTTCTGCACTAATCCATTCCATCTCACATTCTAATCTATATCTGTCAGTAAAACGTCAATATACCACCAACAACAGAAAACATACATACAGTGTTACAGATGGCTGGGGTTGTAATGTTGTAACGTTCCAGCCTCCTTTTGCCTCCTCATGACTCATTATCTTGAGCCGAGTGAGAGCCGAGGAACTGCTCAGGGGCCAGTAGATGTCAAACCAACAACATTCAAGTGTCTGAAGAATGAATCGATGCAGCAGTGCATCTGCTACACAGCACAATCACAAACACGTCTCCTACCGAGACAAAGGTCTATTTAAAATGGGCGCCGATGCTGGATGTTGACATTAAACACCATACCAGTGCAGAGGCTAACGAGGACCACAGGCCCCGACACAGGTCCCAGTGTCAGCCAAGGAGGTCTGTCTATCTAGTGAGCAGTGCAGAGCCCAATGACCGTAGGTGGAAAAACATCATGCTCTCAGTCGGATTCTGATTCACAAAGCGCACAGATGCTTAAATAAATTTAACAAGCCCCTCAAGGCCAAATTGAAATGACAATGTTTACAATCGCTCAGTGGGTTTTTGCTTCCCAAAAATAAAAATTGGTTGAGCAATTTTCACCCATTTCAGCCTGAGAGAAAGTATTTTTTTCTTTGTAGGAAAGCAAACAAAACAAAAAAGGCTAATGACTTTGCTCAATATTCAATTAAAAACTGTAAGAGCGTGGTTTTGAATACATTAGAAAGTATCTGCTTTTTATGGAAACTGACAGGAGAGAATGATGATCGTGACAGCCAGCAGGTCAGACAGAATGGCAACTCTGGGAACGCCAAACGTAATAATCCCACACACCACACCCACAAAAGACGGTGACACTATTCACTGTTGAACATTTCATGTCACATTATATTATGCCCAACCACAATGTTTTAAAAAATGTGTCATTAAAATTTCAATTATTTTCCACATTACACAATGCAATCAATGTCGCCTACTCATAGACATAACGTGGATTCCGCTGTCTTACTATTTAACTCTATATCTCATACATAAAACTACATGCCAGGAGCTATCTACTGTATTACCTGGATCATTACTGAACCTCTCTATCAGCGCATGCTTGACCTTCCATCGATACTGTAGACATTACTGAACATGTTTATCAGCACATGCTTGACCTTCCATCGATACTGTAGACATTACTGAACATGTTTATCAGCACATGCTTGACCTTCCATCGATACTGTAGACATTACTGAACATGTTTATCAGCACATACTTGACCTTCCATCGATACTGTAGACATTACTGAACATGTTTATCAGCACATACTTGACCTTCCATCGATACTGTAGACATTACTGAACATGTTTATCAGCACATACTTGACCTTCCATCGATACTGTAGACATTACTGAACATGTTTATCAGCACATACTTGACCTTCCATCAATAGATAGATTGAGGATGTAGATATCAGCATACCACTACACATAACACGCAACTAAAAATTGGACACTTTGATTCGTTGATGTGTTGTCTTTTCTCGTGACAAATCAACCCATACAGTGGCATCCAGAGCTTACAGTACATATGAGTTCCTTCTAATGGCCTGGATAAGCTCTCCAGTGTTTGCATCATTTCACACTGGGGCTCATTTGAGCGTAATGAGCCTGTGGCTATGTTTACATCCCTCGGAGCAGAGACAGGAGTTCTCTAAGTCTGTCGTGTTTACTGAAGAAGTGCTGGAGACCCGAGGGTTACAGGGCAACTTTTTAATCAGCCTCTGGAACATATTTGTGAGTTAACTGTTTCGTTAACTTTTGTACATATGGCATGGCCCGTGGGAATCAAGGTCAGTTAGCTGTCTAGCTAATTTCAGCATGTGTAACATGGAGGCCAGTTAGCGGTCTAGCTCATTTCAGCATGTGTAACATGGAGGCCAGTTAGCGGTCTAGCTAATTTCAGCATGTGTAACATGGAGGCCAGTTAGCGGTCTAGCTAATTTCAGCATGTGTAACATGGAGGCCAGTTAGCTCCAGAACGTGTGGCATAAAGTTCTGAGCATATGTAACAATGGAGGTTAGTTAGCAATTTAGCTAACTCCAGTAGCACAGAGATTAGTTAGCAATTTAGCTAACTCCAGTAGCACAGAGGTTAGTTAGCTGTTTTTCTAACTTCAGCACAAGGTTTAAAAATGTAGCTAATTCCAGAACATGTGACATGGATGTAATTATTGTGGGCCATTCTCAGAAATACTGGATGTTCTTGAGGTATAAAATCATTTTGAAATGCATTAAAGTCCCATAGGGCAGCGCACAATTGGCGGGTTAGGGGAATGTTTGGCCGGGGGAAGGCTATACAAGTACCCTGGTCATTGTAAATAACTGACTTGCCAAGTTAAAGACTAAATAAAAAGTCTTTTTTTTTTTTTTTTTTTTACTCAACCAGATAATAGCACTATACCTTAGCTAATAATGTCATAGTTCCCAATCTCATGACGTTTTGCTTTCCCGTGGATTGGTGCACTCTGACCCCAGGATGATTATGCGCCAGTGCTAAGCTTCACAACGTCTGCATTAAATGGAATAATCGTTAAAGCTCACAAGTATGTCAAATTTGACAATTATGAAACCGTGAGCAGCTAGGCTTACATTGCCATTAGTATGCATTTGTTAGTACCGCATACCTGACATGAATACCTACTATTCAGTCAAATATATGTACTGTATAATTTTTTTTCCTTTGTAATTCCTCAAGGTGACCTGTATACATTATCCTTTTCTCCAGTACGGCCCTGACCACCCTATGTGCTCACGTCCTCAAAATGGAGGCTAAACAGGCAGATCAATGGTCCAGCCCAGATTGGCAGCTGATGGTTCATTAACGTTGGAGTTGCAGCTAGGAGAAAATAATGGCGGGAAGAGATTTAAACAACATAGTCCTATTGACTGTTTTTATTGATACACAGGGGCATGAGGTGGCAAAAAACAAAAACAACGTGAGGAACTCGCTGGTACCTGGGATTAGGTATGTATGGATCTGTTGCAAGAGACTCACTTGACGAGTTTATTCATTTCAAATCACCACCTCTGTGTGTGTGACATGTCTGATAGAAATATGTCAAATAGGATGCTAATATCAAGAGGCATGAACCATTTAAAGAGACTTTAATGTTCAATTCAAGTTTAAACAAGTGGTTCTGTCTTTAAATGATTAGTGTCTCTCATGCTTTTGTAGGAATATAAAAGAGTAGACAAAGTTTTGGGAAGTTAGTAATTACATATTTTTTAAATATTTTTTTATAGATGCATTGTATCGTCATGGGTCCCATAAACAAAACTCCACTTTTTGATCCTAACAAAGCTGGAGCAATGACCCTTCAAGGACAAGCACTGGCCAGTGTACATTATATGTTGCTTTCTGCAGAACTGCTAAAGGGGCGATGTAAAATGAATCAATCATTTTGAATATAAAAAGCATTGTTATTTTCATGGTGTTGGAGAGGTTGATCTTTTTGCAATACAAAATGTAGTTTTTGATTTTAAACTGAAACATTGTTTTTGACAATAACTGTGGCATAGTGTTATATAATGGATCCAGAGTAACGCAGCGGTCTAAGACACTGCATTGCAATGCTAGCGGCGTCACTACAGACCCGGGTTCGATTCCGGGCTGTATCACAACCCGGCCGTGAACGGGAGTCCCATAGGGCGGAGCACAATTGGCCCAGCGTCGTCCGGGTTAGGGGAGGGTTTGGCCGGGGTAGGTCGCCATTGTAAATAAGAATTTGCTCTTAATCTTAACTGACTTGCATAGTTAAATAAAAGGTTAAATAAAAATACAAATGAAATGGCGATTCATTAAAGATCTATTCATGGATCTCCTCAACCACTAATTTGGTTTTCCAAATAGGACAATTAAAGAGATTCTCTGGTACTTTTGTATATTTTTTTGCCAGGGGTTCTGAATATCGTACTCATGAGCCAAAAGTGGTCCCCAAAAATTGCATACTACGTCACGTACAGTGCCAACAGAAAGTCTACACTCCCTTGAACTCTTTTCGTATTTTTCTGCCATAAAATTACATCTAAAAAATGATTACATTTGATTTTCTTCCTATAGATCTACATCACCTAAACCATTTTCAAAGTGAAAGTGAAAATAAAAAATGGAAGTCTCCACCCCCCTGGGTTAATACCATTGGCAGCCATTACAGCTGTGAATAATTTTCATTAAGAGTCTACTAACTTTGCACAACTCTTAGGGCAACAAATATTCATTGTTTTTGTCAAAACTGCTAAAACTCATTACATTTGGTTGGGTATCATTGATGGGCAGTGATATTTAAACCTTTTCACATATGTTTTTTAAAGCTGATTTAAGTCAAGACTGAGACTAGACCACTCAACTCCTCTTGGAAAGCCATTCCGGTGTGACTTTTGCATAACAATTTGTGTAATTGTCCCACATAAAAATAAAACCCTATCCCTGGGTTAGGCATTCCGAAGACTGAGCTGGGCTTTTCTTTAACTTTTTAGCCGGTGACAGGGAGTGAGTGTTTTAATAAATAAACACGACACACAAACAACGCACAGACATGAAAACTGAGTCAATAACACCTGAGGAAAGAACCAAGGGGAGTGACAGATATCGGGAAGGTAATCAAGGAGGTGATGGAGTCCAGGTGAGTGTCATGAGGCGCGGGATAATCAGCAGCCTGGTGACCTAGAGGCCGGAGAGGGAGCATACGTGACACCTGGACTTTTCTCCTTTCATATTTCTTTTGATCCTAACAAACTCCCCAGTCCCTGCCGGTGATTCTGTCACCACAATACTTGAAAATAAAAAGAGATCAACAACATTGCATTCACTCCATATTACTGGTCTTTATGACAAAGCAAAAAGGAAGAAGCCACTCCAAATCCATCAGCTCTGTTTGCAACAAGGCTGTTAAGTAATACTGCAAGACAACACAGCAAATAAACAACAGTACGTAACATACAGTAGCAAACTGATTAAAAAAAAACATCTGCTTCAAACTTCTTAGACGGGAAGATGCACTATGTCACATGTTGTATTCGCCAAAAACCCTCAAATTGAAATCTAATTGAAAACATGAGGGATTTTCTACATCATTTGAGAACATCCACCCGCAGAGCCTTGCCAATTATTTGCGCTGGAGAGATTTTGGCACTGGCTTTTGTCTGTGTGTATTGGGGCCAAATGGAGTTAGCACACAGTCAAGACCTGATCATCCACTCCATTTTAACCTCACTTTCAGGGCCATAGCTTGCCAACTGACATGACCCTTTCAGTGGCAGAACAATGCAAAGTCAACCTGCATAGCTTGGCTGTTGGCTGTGTTTGTGTATCAACTGCATGTAATTCATTGACAGTCAGGACGTTGAACAGTAATTGCGAAGAAATCAGCATTGAAGTCGATGGGGAGATGCTTTTGTTATCACTCAAAACCAGGAGAGCTTTTTGGTGGCATCCTTGGACTCTTGAGCTAACTCTGAGAAACTATACACAGCATCTTGGTGGTGACAATGCCAAGCACAGTGTGTTTTCACAAACACGCAATTGCATGACCTATTCTCAACTGTCACTGTCTTCACATCATTGTCAATACGGCCCACTCCAAACAGATTGCCGTGACGCTGTAGGTACTGCTACCCCTCAGGTCTTATTTTGGGCTGGAGGTGGAAAAGAAAACATCTATTTGTTTTTATTTTTCCGGTGATTAGCTCGGGCACCCCGTTGGCAAATCGGGGAATTCGGTTCCAGGCGCAATCACACTGCCATGTCGAGGCGTGTTACATCAGCCTTTCAGGATGGCGAGTTGTGCCTTGGCAATTCTGAGTTTCTCCACACTCTGCCACCAAGACTGAATTCCAGGGGACGATTACTGCACAAATAATCAACATCAGCTAGCTGCATCCTGGAGCTCAGTGGGCAACGGGGGGAGGAAAGAAGAGCGGGAGGACTAGAGATAGAGACAAAGAGAAGGAGACAGAGAGGGGGAGGGAGAATGACAAAGGGATAAACAGATAGGCAAGACGAGAGATAGACAGAGAGACCAAAATAGGGGGAGAGAGTGGGAAGGAAAGCGAGACAGATAACTGGGGAGAGAGGAAGAGAGGTTTAGGAACTTTCAATTACCTTGTACACAGACAACAAAGGCCTAGATTTCGGGAGACTATAACAGTCTTCAGCCTCGGGGAAGCTCATTTTTGCCTTCTTCATCTCTCCTCCTCTTCACACAAATTACGGGACAGACAGAATATGTAATGCATTCCTTTTGCAGCACAAGCAATTGCAGACTTCCACATTGTTAGAAGTCACCATCAGTTGCCAGAAGAGTAAATTCACCTCACAGAAACAACATAATGTATCGTGGACTACATTATTGCTAAAAGAAGAAGCCATTGATAAGAACCATCCTCTCATCTAGAATTGGTGGTGTCTCAAGTGTTTAGTGTGTATGAATATGACCCCTTATTGAATTGACCAAAGTTGAGTTTGAACGAGAATACAACGTCCTTTGACACTTTCTGTGGCCCTCGCCAAACGAACATTAAAACTGAGAAATCGATGACTGCAGATTACCGATTCAGTAGCATAAAGAAATAGAGACTATCCTAATGTCCTCTTGTCTGTACAAACCATTTAACACACTCTTCGTCAATCATTCGTTGTAATTTAAATAACAAACATAACGATGACTTGCAAACACCTAAACAAAGGGCTGGCTCCTACAGCGACCAACATAAAAGGGGATTACTGACCGGACATCAAACAAGCGAGGGGTTTTACTCTGTCCACGAAACTAAGCCCAAGAAGTTAGGAATTTTTATATGGAGGTCAACGAGAGAGTCAAATTTGGTCAACAAAAACATGTCATCGCTAATTTGCTACGTGAGGCTTATTTGTTCTAATAGAAGTTTTGTAATGGTTTTAGGTTGTTACGATTGCGCTGATATAAGTGGACACACAAGTGGCATTTCGGCAATTTACTCAAAAACGACTTTATGTCAGAGTTGTGCCTGTTGTCATAGAGATAGACAGAGGACTCATCATGAATATAACCTGTTTTAGCATGGAAAATGCCATTGAGGGCTTCCACCATTTTAAAGCAGTCAATTGCGTAGGGACGCCTACGAGTTGGGAGCAATCAGCCAATTGGGACAGATATAAAGACATGTCTTCTATCTATCTCTATGGCCTGTTGTTCACATGCATATCTGCCTTCTCATTGGCTAGAATAGTCCTGATCTCACGTCCTCTCTAGAATAGTCCTGATCTCACCTACTATTTTTCCATTGTTAGAGGGGTAACTCGAATATCTTGTCAACGTCGGGCGGCAGGTATAGTGGGGCGGCAGGTATAGTGGTTAGAGCGTTGGACTAGTAACCGAAAGGTTGCGAGATTGAATCCCTGATCTGGCAAGGTAAAATCTATCGTTCTGACCCTGAACAAGGCAGTTAACCCACTGTTCCTAGGCTGTTATTGAAAATAAGAATTTGTTTTTAACTGACTTGCCTAGTTTTAAAGAATGTGACAGACAGTCTTTGCGTCAAACTACTCACGTTCAAGCATTTAGCTTTTCATTCTTTTCCTCCCTCGATGTTGAAACAGTCTAATTAGTGATCCATCACCTGCTCCTGTCACTTGCCCACCTCTCCTTAAATCCTCAGTCTCAGAGGATCCACTTTCAACTACTGTCACTCCAGCTGTCATATCTTGTGAGAGATGTCGACTGAGACCGGGCGCGTCAGCTAGCTGTGATGATGTCATGATGAGAAAATATCAAAATCATCCATCTGCTCTACACCTGTCTCCACAATCACTGACATGACATGTCGGATTGCATTATTAATGAAAGGAGTTCTGGGCAAAAACTCCTTTGAACTATGCAGTGTGGTGCCAATCAGATCCTACAACCAAGTCTGTTGTCATAGTAGTTATTGTCTTGGTAGGCTGCCTACCGTACTAGTTGGATGACATTCTACCTGGCCATTTCTCATTTAAGTAGTTGGACGACATCCTACCTGGCCATTTCTCATTTAACTAGTTGGACGACATTCTACCTGGCCATTTCTCATTTAACTAGTTGGACGACATCCTACCTGGCCATTTCTCATTTAACTAGTTGGACGACATCCATAAATACCTGGCCATTTCTCATTTAACTAGTTGGACGACATCCATAAATACCTGGCCATTTCTCATTTAAGTAGTTGGACGACATCCATAAATACCTGGCCATTTCTCATTTAACTAGTTGGACGACATTCTACCTGGCCATTTCTCATTTAACTAGTTGGACGACATCCATAAATACCTGGCCATTTCTCATTTAACTAGTTGGACGACATCCTACCTGGCCATTTCTCATTTAACTAGGTAAGTCAGTTAAGAACAAATTCTTATTTACAGCGACGACCTAGGAACAGTGGGTTAACTGCCTTGTTCAGGGGCAGAACAACAGATTTTTACCTTGTCAGCTCAGGGATTTTATCTAGCAACCTTTCGGTTACTGGCCCAACGCTCTAACCACTAAGCTACCTGCCACCCCTCATTGATTATATGCAAGTATATTACACTAATATCTATATATATAAAAAATCTATAAAAACTATTTCCCATCTATTCACCAAAGATTCTATAACACATTTATAACCCATCATCATTTTAGCAGCCACTCTTATCCAGAGTGATTTACAGGAGGAATTATGGTTAAGTACCATGCTCAAAGGGAACATCAACAGATTGCTCACCTAGTCGGCTCGGGGATTTGAACCAGGGACCTTTCGGTAAGAGTCCCAACGCTCTAAACAACTCGGCTACCTTCTGCCCGTTTTCAACCCAACAGTTGCGCTGACAATCATCAAACTCGAAATGAAATACATCAACGTGCATTGTGCACACAATGTTTCATTTGTCAAAAAACGGAGCTTTACGTGTGCATAAAAAAACATCTGCTTCCCCCCTCCATTCCGTGCCAGCCCTTCTCTCATTCAAACGCACAACTAATGCTGGAACCGGGAGGCTGCAACTGCCTGAGCAGAGGAAAATGAACTCCGATAACGAACTATTAGGCTACTTGTACACCCGATGCAGTAATTGAAGGGGTTGCAAATTAAGTCAGCAAATGTTCAACTAAAATAAGGAAGTTGAATAAACGCGTGTCCAACTTGGGAATTATTGACCGTTATTTTTACGCCCAGAGTTCTTTCCGTCTGTTTTGGAGCTGAAGTTGTTGCGCGGGGTAAATGTAAGATCCACCTGCAATCTACAGAGGAGTTTTCCCAATAATGTTTGGATTTCTATGCTCCAGAATGTACAGTGGTGTCCTTTCCTGTGAACAATAAGTTTTGTGAGGAAAATAAACGTTATCATTTTTAAAAATATATATTTAAGCCTTGCGCCACTTCTTACACGGACACTTTATGAATTAATTTCATATTATGACCAAAGAGCATGAAAATACATATTTTTTATTAGGGCTCGTGCAACCGCGGGATCTCACTGACGCATCAGACATAATTGGTCTTTATACTATTTTTAAAAATCAGGTAAGGATGCAGGCATAATATTTGACTATTCAAATGTTGCATGCGCCAGTTAATATGACGTGAACATGCACAACAAATTGCATAGGAATTATAATGTTTATTTATGTAGCCTACTTATTTATTACAATCTGTTATTGACTTTTATAACAGCTATCCATTTCTATGTTGTATTTTAATATTTAAAACGTCTCAGTGTAGTATTATTACATACAGTATAGTACTTACCCAATGAGCGAAGTTGGTTAACAATACATATTTTTAACGTCTTTTCAACCAAAGAAATACGTATTTTCAACGTATTTTGCTCATGGGTAAGGTAAGCTTGTCACATTTTGCAATGAAATCAACATTCCATGATTCGCAAATTCCCCCATATGGTTTGTTACCCCTGGACACAGGCAACGTTTGGAGAGGATGAGGAGTCGTTGGGTGAAGCATGAGCTGCCAGGGTATCGGTCTTAGACGACTGTCTGTGCTGCTCCTATGGGAGGGGCTCGCTCTGAGCCTGTGCTGCTGCTGGACCGGGACTTGGGTTGTTGCGGCTGCTGCCGGATCCAGTGATGATGGTGGTACCGCTGGGCCCATGGGCTGGTTGCTGTCGGACAAAGGGCCCTTCCACCACTCTTTGGATTTCACTGAGTCGGTGGAGAGACACCAGCAGGGCTACACTACCAGATACAAGATGTTCAGGTGACCTTTTTCTCTCTTTAGTAGCCCCCCCCCACCACCTTTACCACAATTTCAATTTAAGGGGCTTTATTGGCATGGGAAACTGCCAAAGATTGCCAAAGCAAGTGAAATAGATAATGAACAAAAATGAAATAATCAATAAAAAATTGACAGTATACATTACACTTACAAAAGTTTCAAAATAATAAAGACATTTAAAATGTAATTATGTCTATATACAGTGTTGTAATGATGTGCAAATAGATAAGTACAAAAGGGAAAATAAATAAACATAAATATAGGTTGTATTTACAATGTTGTTTGTTCTTCACTAGTTGCCCTTTTCTTGTGGCAACGTGTCACAAATCTCTCTCTCTCTCTCTCTCTCTCTCCCTCTCTCTCTCTCTCTCTCTCTCTCTCTCTCTCTCACTCTCGCTCACTCTCACACACTCTCTCTCTCTCTCACACACACACACACACACACACACACACACACACACACACACACACACACACACACACACACACACACACACACACACACACACACACACACATATAGGGAGATAGAGAGACAGCCTCACAACTAGGGTTGCAAAGCTACCGGTAATTTCATAAAATTTACCAGAATCTTCTGTAAATGTTTTAATTAACAGGTAATCTATGGTAATTTATACTAGAATAACTTTAAATAGATTATTCCTATGGTATTACTTTGTTATATAGGTGTACATATTGTCCATTATTTTCTAGTGGTTAGACCATATGGTTCAAGAGAAAATAGCCTAATTCATGTAAAAAGCATCTAATCAACGTAGGCATTATTTTCAAATAACTCTGCAACTTAACAATTGACTCTAACAATTGACTTTTTTTTCGCAACTGCCACCAGTTTGGAAACATTTACAACAAAGACATGTTGACATATTAAAAAACATTTCCCCCCAAAATATATAAAGGATATTTCATGCTGAAACCCTCATAATAAAACAACCAATTGATGGTTCATATTTGGCATAATGTTTTACCGTTTTGTCATGAATATTTTATATTGTCAAATAATCTTATTTTACTTTTTGTATATATTTTAGATGTGATAAGGCCACACAGAGGACCAGAGATAATTATACCAGAGATAATTACAGACACCTGTGATAATATGAAGTTCCCATAAAAGGTTACTAGATCTTACAAAATTCCCCAAAACCTTAAAAGCTAACAAAAGTCTGGCAGTTTACTGGTAAACTTCGAAAGATTCCAATAGTATACCCTCCCTTTGCAACCCTACTTGCAAGCAAGTGAGACTATTCTGTGGCACATTCCCCTCTCTGAACAACACTTCACTCCTACAGCGTGTCGTTATCAACTCTCGGCATATTATTATTTTGTAGCAGTGCTTTTACATACAACACTGTCGTTGTTACTGTTTTTTAAAGGACACTCTTATATATGTTATAATTCAGTTCAGTCCTGATATTGCGTTCACTGACTGATGTAGGCACGGTGTCTAAATAGCATACATGCAAATCCATGAAAGCTTGTGGCGTCAACACATACGTTGTAAGTAAACATAGACTGGATGTCCACCACAATTCACATTGATGGGTATGTTGTTTTCAGAACTAGTGTGAATGGAATGTGTTACACTTTGCTTGTGACATTGGTGGAACACACGCACCCTGGTTAATGCCCTGTACCAGAGAGGATATAGACAGACTGCTTTAGAAAATGGCAGAGTATTGCCTGAAACATTGCTAAATGGTTTAGAATAAATGGAAGGTGGGAGTTCTTTTGAAAATGAAGTGTGCTACTCAAACTTCCAATGAGCCGTTGAAAGTATAGGATGATGCTGGCCTTGTGCCACAATATAATGACATTCCTAAATATGGTCCTGCTGTTCCGCTATGACTCAATACTTGTTCTCCCCCTTGTGGTAAGCCAGATAAAGGAGGATTTCTACTGGCTTTGAGAAGTCTTCACAAAAATATGTCTCTCTGAACAGCCTCTACTGATTTGAATTCTCTCTCTAGAAGGGAGCAAAAGCAACATGGGGAATCTTTTCAACTGATATGATGCCCCCACTTTGAAACGTCCTCTGTTTGGATTGGAATATGGGTCCTAGCAACGTAACCATGTGGATTAACATCGGATCCCCTACAGTTACAAATTATTAGACTGACAAACCGCTGGTGTCCATCTTTCCTCTCGACCTGTTCTCCATGGTCCCCGGAGGACCTTCCCGTTTCTCCGTATTTGATTGCACATGAGCCCCGGGTCTTGAACAGGAAGCTGTCAGACTATTATCCACCAGTGTAGCGTTAGCGTAGCATGCCTGCATCCCATCCATAAGTGTTCACTGGTGAATAAGCCTGCAGGCTAATGCCAGGGTGTGATCTATAGAGGCCATCAAGTGACACCCGGAGAGGCACTGCAGTCTGTCTCTCTTTAGGATGATTGGCTGTAATTACACCCTCTACACTGGCCTGATTCCTCAATTATTTCTCTGCCGATCGTTTCTCGTGGCAGTGATTTGATTGCCTCCCACGAGAAGAGACAAGAAGGCAGTGTGTGAAATATTGGGGCAGTAGGACTCTTGACTGTAGAGACTGGAGAGAGACTAGTGTATTAGAACGCTTTCGCTTGCAGGTCCCCAGATGGGACGTGACTGTGTATGCAACACTTGAGCTCGATGTGACACGTGTCAGTACACTGTGTACGAAGCGGCTAATGGTCACCACAAACAGTAGGCTAATGGTGAATCACAAGGGCTTTGTGAGATCACATTATGAATATATTTTGTTAGCTATGGACACCTCAAGTGCTTATAGTTAAAGCATTTCTATGGTTTCCTGAAAGGCTCCAAGGCAGAGGTTCTAATTTCCTGAAAGGCTCCAAAGCAGAAGTTCTCATTTTGCTCTAAATGGCTCACAGTCATAGAATGATTCATGGTCATTCAAATATGGTTCAGGATTAGCTGTGATTCATGGTTACCCATACACTCTTAGAAAAAATGGTTCCAGAAGGGTTATTCAGCTGTCCCCATATCAGAACCATTTTTGGGTCCAAATAGAATCCTTTTTGGTTAGAGGGTAGAACGTTTGGTTGATCTATGTAGAACCCTCTGCGTAAAGAGTTCTACATGGTACTCAAAAGGGTTCTACCTGGAACCAAAACAACAATTTTAGGTTCTAGATTTCACTTTTTTTTCTACTTATAGGGACATTACACTGGTTAATGGGTGATCTGGCATAGAGGGTCAGTGGTTTCATGGTCACATTGACAATTTATAATACTTATTATGCCTAGTGCTGCATTGGACCCTCTCATAAAGACTATCATGCTACAGTAGCACTATTGTACTGTGGTCACCTAACAAAGGCATTGTGAAACGGAGGTTTCCTTTCTTCAGCAAGATCGAAGCTACAATGAAACAAGGCAAAAGAGCACCAACAAAGACAATTGTAAGACAAGGTCATACAGTCTCACAGACCTGTGAACATATGTGTTGGCAGAGTGACCCACGGTTTATTAGCCAGTGGCAATGTCTGTCAGAGCAAATTCCAGCCAATCTGAAGTCATTCGACACTTTCCTTTGCCCTCCCTCAAGTTGCGTGCCAACATAAGAAGGCTTTAGGAGAAAATATCTGCAGTATGCTCACAGCTCCTCCAGGGAAAATTCCGTACCGTCTGGATGTATTAGCTATATGTGAGAGTTTCTGCCTGTGTCTGTCTGTAAATGTTGTGTCTGTCTGCATTGGGGTTTGTTTGTGTTAAATGTAGGTTTTCACATTCTACAATTACATTCAAATAAATGTTCTCAACAGCCTGTTAAGTTTGTGACAATTTCACAAACTGAAAAATCTCTCCACGAACCAAGAACTCAATCAAGTAATTAATGAAGTGTGTTTTCAGGGAGTTCGGCCGGTGGAAAGTCAACAGCCTGGCGGTGGAGAGGCGGGGCGGCAGCGGCCTGGCTCCGCCCCTTGACCCTGACTTCATGCGCACAGTCAGGCAGTTGGGGCGGCGGCCCACCCTCCGCAGGATCACTGAGACCATTATCAAGAAGTACGGGACTCACCTCCTGCTGTCCGCCACTCTTGGAGGTACAGTAAACAGAGGCTCCGAGCGTTGGTTCCTACTTTACCCGCATCACAGCAGGACTCCTTAGACTCCTTAGAAGTGGGTTTTTCAAGAGGGAATTTCATATAACTTTTAAAATGTTAAATCTGTTACTGAATGTAATGTATGACTCAGACAATGGGAAAACATTCCTAGTGTCTGAATAATGCTTTACATTCAATAACTTAGCTACAGCAGATACTTCTGCATAAGGGGTATATTTTTAGTAACATAAGTAATGTGGAAATTATACAGGTTGGAATTGATGTATTATACTGTATCTTATGTGCTTAAAAAGCTACTGTATATATATATATATATATATATATATATACACACACAGTTAAAGTCGGAAGTTTACATACACCTTAGCCAAATACATTTCAACTCAGTTTTTCACAATTCCTGACATAATCAGAGTAAAAATTCCCTATCTTAGGTCAGTTAGGATCACCACTTTATTTTAAGAATGTAAAATGTCAGAATAATAGTAGAGATAATGATTTATTTCAGCTTTTATTTCTTACATCACATTCCCAGTGGGTAAGAAGTTTACATACACTTTGTTGGTAGGATTGCCATTAAATTGCTTAACTTGGGTCAAATGTTTTGGGTAGCCTTCCACAAGCTTCCCATAATAAGTTGGGTGAATTTTGGCCCATTCCTCCTGACAGAGCTGGTGTAACTGAGTCAGGTTTGTAGGCCTCCTTGCTTGCACACACTTTGCACACACTTTTTCAGTTTCAGTTCTGCCCACACATTTTCGATGGGATTGAGGTCAGGGCTTTGTTATGGCAACTCCAATACCTTAACTTTGTTGTCCTTAAGCCATTTTGCCACAACTTTGGAAGTATCCTTGGGGTCATTGTCCATTTGGAAGATCCATTTGTGACCAAGCTTTAACTTCCTGGCTGATGTCTTGAGATGTTGCTTCAGTATATCCACATAATTTTCTTCCCTCATGATGCCATCTATTTTGTGAAGTGCACCAGTCCCTCCTGCAGCAAAGCACCCCCACAACATGATGCTTCCACCCCCATGCTTCACGTTTGGGATGGTGTTCTTTGGCTTGCAAGCCTCCCCCTTTTTCCTCCAAACATGACAATGGTCATTATGGCCAAACAGTTTTATTTTAGTTTCATCAGACTGGAGGACATTTCTCCAAAAATTACGATCTTTGTCCCCATACGCAGTTGCAATCTGTAGTCTGGCTTTTTTATGGCGGTTTTGGAGCCGTGGCTTCTTCCTTGCTGAGCAGCCTTTCAGGTTATGTCGATATAGGACTCGTTTTACTGTGGATATAGATACTTTTGTACCCGTTTCCTCCGGCATCTTCACAAGGTCCTTTGCTGTTGTTCAGTGATTGATTTGCACTTTTCGCACCAAAGTATGTTAATCTCTAGGAGACAGAACGCTTCTCTTTCCTGAGGGTTACGACGGCTGCGTGGTCCCATGGTGTTTATACTTGTGTATAATTCTTTGTACAGATGAATGTGGTACCTTCAGGCATTTGGAAATTGCTCCCAAGGATGAAACAGACTTGGGGAGGTCTACAAGGTCTTGGCTGGTTTCTTTTGATTTTCCCATGATGTCAAGCAAAGAGGCACCGAGTTTTGACGTATGCCTTGAAATACATCCGCAGGTACACCTCCAATTGACTCAAATTATGTCAATTAGCTTATCAGAAGCTTCCAAAGCCATGATATCATTTTCTGGAATTTTCCAAGCTGTTTAAAGGCACAGTCAACTTTGTGTATGTAAACTTCTGACCCATGGGAATTGTCATACAGTGAATTATAAGTGAAATAATCTGTCTGTAAAGAATTGTTGGGAAAATTACTTGTGTCATGCACAAAGAAGCAGTCCTAACCGACTTGCCCAAACTATAATTTGTTACCAAGAAATGTGTGGAGTGGTTGAAAAACGAGTTTTAAGTGTATCTAAACTTCCGACTTCAACTGTATTAAAACAGGGAACTCAGTTCAGTATGGTTGCTGTATTGGGGTGAGATTAAACATACATCACATGTTCTGCTCATTATCTTTCTTCATCACAGTCAATGAATAATTGGAACCTCTCTAAAGAAGAGACGGGAGATGATCACCATTGATCATGAGATCACTGAGCATCTCTGGCTCAGTTAATGGTCTCCCCTTTCCTAATTTCCTGTAATCAGGGGAGGAGTCCTTGACGATATTTGTGGATAAGCGGAAGCTGAGCCGAGGCCCAGAACCAGGGGCTGGAGCTGAGGGCAGCAGCCACAACAATACGGGGGCTGGGGTGGTGACCCTGGAGGCCCTTCACCAGCTGGCTGCCTCCTACTTCACCGACAGGGAGAACACCTTGCGCCGTCTCCACCACCTCCAGATCGCCTCCACCGCCATCAGGGTAAGAGACCCCTGACTGCCCTTTGCCTCTGGGCATACAGAGGGGAAGTTAGATGCCAATATAGGTTACTATAGGAGGTCAAACTGTGTTAAACCAATGCAGCTGCTGCAAGGACTTTGCTATGTTTTCTTTAGATTTTTTTTCTGTGGGGAGGCAAGTGGATAGGTTACTGTTGCATTTAATGTTGCCATTTTATTTATGTCAAATATTCACAGTGTAGCATGTTGATGTGTTGTTTTGATTTTAGATTTTTCCTTATTGTCAGACTCTCGCTGTGCCGATTCAGTAAGTAAGCGTTGTTGCATAGTGTATCAGATATGAGTCCTTTTTATCTCAAAATGAAAATCTGCTGAGAATTAACATGTTTCAAGTCATAAGAATGACATGTGACTTACATCAGACTGTACCCATATGTGTTCCAATTATATATCAAGGGCGATGTAGACAGATGAACAGGGTTATATATATATATATATATATATATATATAGAATATCTACATAAAAAGTATTTACTGTAGGCCGTCTATTCCAAAACTGCAATGCATTGCTGTCGGAGGTACCCCAAATAAATATGTGATTCACATTTTCAAACAGTACATTTAGATTTTCCAACGGGGCTATACATTTGGTAATGCGGGTGTAAGCAGTTGCTCCCGACGCCACTTGGGTACACTGCAGCATCCACCAAGAGGCTCTTGTTGCCAAGGGAATGCCTGACATTTTGGACACTACAGTGAAAATGGTAAACTTAGTTAAAGCAAGGCCCCTGAACTCTCCTGTATTTTCTGCAATATGCAATCATATGGGCAGCGACCATGTAACGCTTTTACAACATACAGAAGTGCGCTGGTTATCAAGGGGCAAAGTATTGACACATTTTTCTGAATTGAGAAATGAGCTTAAAATTTTCTTTACTGACCATAATTTTCACTTGTCTGACCACTTGCATGATGACGAGTTTCTCACACGACTGGCCTATCTGGGTGATGTTTTTTTTAGCCTGAATTATCTGAATCCAGGATTACAGGGACTCTTTGCAACTATATTCAATGTGCGAGACAAAATTGAGGCTATGATTAAGAAGTTGGAGCTCTTCTCTGTCTGCATTAACAAGGACAACCCACAGGTCTTTCCATCATTGTATAATTTTTTGTGTGCAAATGAACTCAAGCTTACGGACAATGCCAAATGTGATATAGCGAAGCACCTGAGTGAGCTGGATGCGCAATTACGCAGATACTTTCCCAAAACGGACGACACAAACAACTGAATTTGTTATCCCTTTCATGCCCTGCCTCCAGTTACAAGAGTGCCTCATCAAAATTGCAGCAAGCGGTTCTGTGAAAATGTAATTTATTCAGAAGCCACTGACAGATTTCTGGATAGGGCTGCGCTCAGAGTATCCTGCCTTGGCAAATCGCACTGTTAAGACACTGATGCCCTTTGCAGCTACAGTGAGGGGGAAAAGTATTTGATCCGCTGCTGATTTTGTACGTTTGCCCACTGACAAAGAAATGATCAGTCTATCATTTTAATGGTAGGTTTATTTGAACAGTGAGAGACAGAATAACAACTAAACAATCCAGAAAAACGCATGTCAAAAATGCTATAAATTGATTTTCATTTTAATGAGGGAAATAAGCATTTGACCCCCTCTCAATCAATAAGATTTCTGGCTCCCAGGTGTCTTTTATACAGGTAACGAGCTGAGATTAGGAGGACACTCTTAAAGGGAGTGCTCCTAATTTCAGCTGGTTACCTGATTAAAAGACACCTGTCCACAGAAGCAATCAATCAATCAGATTCCAAATGCTCCACCATGGCCAAGACCAAAGAGCTCTCCAAGGATGTCAGGGACAAGATTTTAGACCTACACAAGGCTGGAATGGGCTACAAGACCATCGCCAAGCAGCTTGGTGAGAAGGTGACAACAGTTGGTGCGATTATTCGCAAATGGAAGAAACACAAAAGAACTGTCAATCTCCCTCTGCCTGGGGCTCCATGCAAGATCTCACCTCGTGGAGTTGCAATGATCATGAGAACGGTGAGGAATCAGCCCAGAACTACATGGGAGGATCTTGTCAATGATCTCAAGGTAGCTGGGACCATAGTCACCAAGAAAACAATTGGTAACACACTACGCCGTGAAGGACTGAAATCCTGCAGCGCCCGCAAGGTCTCCCTGCTCAAGAAAGCACATATACATGCCCGTCTGAAGTTTGCCAATGAACATCTGAATGATTCAGAGGACAACTGGGTGAAAGTGCTGTGGTCAGATGAGACCAAAATGGCGCTCTTTGGCATCAACTCAACTCGCCGTGTTTGGAGGCGGAGGAATGCTGCCTATGACCCCAAGAACACCATCCCCACTGTCAAACATGGAGCTGGAAACATTATGCTTTGGGGGTGTTTTTCTGCTAAGGGGACAGGACAACTTCACCGCATTAAAGGGACGATGGACGGGGTCATGTACCGTCAAATCTTGGGTGAGAACCTCCTTCCCTCAGCCAGGGCATTGAAAATGGGTCATGGATGGGTATTCCAGCATGACAATGACCCAAAACACATGGCCAAGGTAACAAAGGAGTGGCTCAAGAAAAAGCACAATAAGGTCCTGGAGTGGCCTAGCCAGTCTCCAGACCATAATCTCATAGAAAATCTGTGGAGGGAGCTGAAGGCTCGAGTTGCCAAACGTCAGCCTCAAAACCTTAATGACTTGGAGAAGATCTGCAAAGAGGAGTGGGACAAAATCCCTCCTGAGATGTGTGCAAACCTGGTGGCCAACTACAAGAAACGTCTGACCTCTGTGATTGCCAACAAGGGTTTTGCCACCAAGTACTAAGTCATGTTTTGCAGAGAGGTCAATACTTATTTCCCTCATTAAAATGCAAATCAATTTATAACATTTTTGACATGCGTTTTTCTGGATTTTTGTTGTTGTTATTCTGTCTCTCTCACTGTTCAAATAAACCTACCATTTAATTTATAGACTGATCATTTCTTTGTCAGTTGGCAAACGTACAAAATCAGCAGGGGATCAAATCGTTTTTTCCCTCACTGTACGTACCCATGTGAGAGTGGGTTCTCGGCCCTCACTAGCATGAAAACTAAGTACAGACTGTGTGTGGAAAATTATTTAAGACTGAGACACTCTCCAATGCAACCCAACATTGCAGAGTTATATGCATCCCTTCAAGCACAGCCTTCTCATTAAACTGTGGTGAGTTATTTGATGAACAAATAAGGTTTTATATGTAAGATAAAGATAAAGAGCAATAATTATTGATTATTAGTATATTATTATTTGTGCCCTGGTCCTATAAGAGCTCTTTGTCAGCCGGGTTGTGACAAAGTCACACTCATTCTTATGTTTAATAAATGTATCGTATAGTGTGTGTGTGATGGCTAAAAACAACATTTGAGAGTGCGCCGACCCTGGTGCTAGAGGAGGTGCAGCTGGAGGTTGAATGTTTGAAAAGGAAAGGGTACGGGACTATAAAAAGCTCGGGAACCACTGCTGTAGATTGGTGTTCTCTCACCAATAGCAGGTGTTAGTATGTGATAATCAAGAGAGACGCTAGTAGTGTTGTAGTGTTGCTCCACATACTACAGTACCCCAATACTCCATTCAATCTTCTGACATGGATATTAAAATAGGTTAATTTCTCAATGTGGCAGGTGTAACAGTATAGCTTCCGTCCCTCCCCTCGCCCCAACCTGGGCTCAAACCAGGGACCCTCTGCACACATCAACAACTGACACCCACGAAGCATCGTTACCCATCGCTCCACAAAAGCCGCGGCCCTTGCAGAGCAAGGGGAACCACTACTTCAAGGTCTCAAAGCGAGTGACGTCACCGATTGGAACGCTATTAGCGCGCACTACCGCTAACTAGCTAGCTCTTTCACATCGGTTACACAGGCATACCTGATATTGATGAGGAGAAGTGGCCACCTGACTGAAAGTGCCTTCCTACAGTATAGTTAATTATTCATCAAGATGATATATCGGCCCATATCTTTCTATTAATTTACGTCCAAGCTAACCACCTTTGTCAGCCATTTTGTGGAGTGAGCCGAGTGTCAATTGGTCAAGAAAAGGTTTTGAATAGGTGTTGAGGGGTGTTCAGCACTGCCAGCTGCACATAGGCCTTCATTAAAACACATATGCTGGAGATTATGGAGGAAATATGAAATAAGAACTGTTACTGAGGCATAAATCTAGAGGTTTGATTATGATTAATCTCAAGCCGTGTCGTGATTCCCTTCATCTACATTAGGGACGGGCAACACCAGTCCTCGCAGGACCCGAGTGGTGTCACCCCCCCCCCCCCCCCCCTGACAAACACGGCTGATTAAACTAATTACATTCTAAACTGAAGATCATGATTAGTTGATTATTGGAGTCAGAGGTGTTAGTTGGGTCTAGGGGCCAAAGTGTGACACCAATCAGGCCCCCGAGGACTGGAGTTGTCCAGGCCTGCTCTACATCATGGTTTATCATGCTACAGAATGGTTGACGTAAGACACTGTAATCAGTATATGGGGGATTGGAAATTATGCAGACAATTACATTGATGGGAAGCTACAATCTATCTGTAGTATTAAGCAGATCTACTCCCTAAAAAAAAAAATATATATATATATATATATAAAATTACGAAAAAGAAACTGTAATCAGTTGTGAGTGACCCGCATTGAGGAACACTGATTTGCATGATCACCCTGCAATATTGGTGATTGGGCAGGAATGAAAGTTAATTAATTATGAATTCTCCACCACCATTGTACAATAACTCGCCAACTAAATGTATGCTATTTCAAAATATGCTTTATTTTATTTAACTAGGCAAGTCAATTAAGAGTAAATTCTTATTTACAATGACGGCATAACCCGGCATAAAACGGATGACGCTGGGCCAATTTTCATTGTGGTTTCAATTATTCAATACCCCGAATAAGATTAATGGAGTCGATATGATTTAACATTGGAGATGATTATCTTTTTCACTCTCTGTCCTTCCTTTATGATAGCCTACCAGAACACACAGACTATTCATTAATTTCCACTGAATATTTTCCTAGTTCATTCTCTGATGTTTGAGGCATAAAACAAAACATCAGAAAATGAATGAACTTTCAACATTAATTAGTTTCCTTACCTCCCCAGGTGACTGAAACCAGGACAGGCCCCCTTGGATGCAGTAACTATGATAACCTTGACTCTGTCAGCTCAGTACTGGTCCACAGTCCAGAAAACAAGATCCAATTACAAGGTATGCCTGAAACTAGAACTGAAGACAAAACTTCAACAGGTATATCACTCTGAATGAACATCAAAGAGCCAGGTGTGCCTTTCATGATTAACATTAATATATGTATTCCCAGCAGTGTAGAGGGAATAGTTTACGGTAACTCACTACAGCTCAACATGGAATGCATTCTTCGGGAGGTTCAATGCAGCAAAGACACAGTAGTTCCTATCTGGAATCTAATTGGTTCTCAACGCTAACCTGAGAGGATCTTTATCAAATCCCTGGATGACTTAGTTGTATTTGGTTTCTGATGTAGGATCTTCAAAAGCAATTTAGCAGCAGTGTCTGTTTGTTTTGCCTTCTTATACACCCCAAAATACTCACCCACGCCTCTCTGGCCTCCCCAGGACTCCAGGTCATTCTGCCAGCGTACCTGCGGAGCCGCTTCGTCCAGGCAGCCCTCAGCTACATCGGCTGCAACTCGGAGGGCCAGTTTGTGTGCAGGGCCAGTGACTGCTGGTGCCAGTGTAGCCCGGACTTCCCACAGTGCAACTGTCCACAGACGGACCTCCAGGCCCTGGAGAACAACCTGCTCCGCCTCAGAGAGGCCTGGACACTGGCCAACGAGGAGTTTGAGGAATCAGGTGTTTACTGGAGATAGTTGAACATGCAACAGTTCAATGACCTGTCATGAGCAACAATTGAGCAGCCTGGGTGGCAGGATATTTCTGCTTTAGCCAGCTTGTTTTTTAACTTGCAATAATTTAGTGTAGAATTTAGAGAGTAAGGTATTCAGGCATTCAATAAGCTTCCATATGTGAGAATGATAAAAAGCATTGTTCTGAGATACGGTGGAGAAGTGTTGTGTGTTTGGCTATGCCGGATTAAGTGATATGACATGCTATTCTATAAAATCCTTTCTCTGTAATTAATATTACCTGATTGAGCTAATCATGTAAATGAAATTAACTAGAAAGTCGGGGCACCAAAAAATTATATTTATAGAGCAGTTATCTTCCCAATAAACTCTTAAACACCTAGTAATATTTTACATCAGTAGCAGTCAATGTTAATCGTCACCTTATTTCAGTCTCATCTGAAAGTTGTAAATTCTTGGTTATCTTCACAAACCATGACTAACAAGTTGAATCAGCAATACAAAATTGGGTTTAAGTATTTATTTACTAAACACCTAACTAATCACACAGAATTACATATACACAGAATAAATCATACCTTGATTACAAATTATATCATGAAGGAAAACGTCCCTAGCGGAGGGAACAGATATGACAGCTGGTTACACAAAGTAAAGAGTCTGGGTTTGAGTGAAGGAGCGGGAAGACTGAGGAACAAAGGGAGAAGCGATGTCTCTATCGTAAATACAGTATCTTATGCATTCTAAATTACCGCCCATTTGGAAAAGGAAAATGCAATAAATATTTACTCTGAGCTGCGCTTCGGTAGGTTGGTGGTAGATGGAAGGCCGTGTTGCCCAACCGAGTCCTTTGAAGAATGTCTCTGGTGGTAAATTGGACACGTTGTAGTAACGTCGTTGTGTGGTAGACGGAATACTCTGTCTGTTCTTTCCTAGCCCACGTTTGCAGCTGCTGTTGCTAACTCAATGGCTAGGAGGTATCACTTCTGTAGTGAATAAGAGTTCAATGTTCATACAATTCGCAACCAAAGCTCATGCTGAGGTTGGCTTCGTTCTGTAGTTATTATCTGAACCATTCTGACATCGGACCGTCGTCCTCACATCCTCGGAACAGATAACATGTTAGTCCTGTTAACATATGGACCGTCGTCCTCACATCCTCAGAACAGATAACATGTTAGTCCTGTTAACGTATGGACCGTCGTCCTCACATCCTCAGAACAGATAACATGTTAGTCCTGTTAACATATGGACCGTCGTCCTCACATCCTCAGAACAGATAACATGTTAGTCCTGTTAACATATGGACCGTCGTCCTCACATCCTCAGAACAGATAACATGTTAGTCCTGTTAACATATGGACCGTCGTCCTCACATCCTCAGAACAGATAACATGTTAGTCCTGTTAACATATGGACCGTCGTCCTCACATCCTCAGAACAGATAACATGTTAGTCCTGTTAACATATGGACCGTCGTCCTCACATCCTCAGAACAGATAACATGTTAGTCCTGTTAACATATGGACCGTCGTCCTCACATCCTCAGAACAGATAACATGTTAGTCCTGTTAACATATGGACCGTCGTCCTCACATCCTCAGAACAGATAACATGTTAGTCCTGTTAACATATGGACCGTCGTCCTCACATCCTCAGAACAGATAACATGTTAGTCCTGTTAACATATGGACCGTCGTCCTCACATCCTCAGAACAGATAACATGTTAGTCCTGTTAACGTATGGACCGTCGTCCTCACATCCTCAGAACAGATAACATGTTAGTCCTGTTAACATATGGACCGTCGTCCTCACATCCTCAGAACAGATAACATGTTAGTCCTGTTAACATATGGACCGTCGTCCTCACATCCTCAGAACAGATAACATGTTAGTCCTGTTAACATATGGACCGTCGTCCTCACATCCTCGGAACAGGAGGTTACATTTTCGTCAAGGCTTTATATAGTGGAGCGAGAAGGGTGTGTTTGAAAAGTTTTATAACCCATGTCTCTTCACAGGGGCGGGCCACTGATTGAGCAGAGCCCTAACCTTAAGAAAACCCAAATATCTCATTTGGAAGCTAAAATTACGTTTAATCTTTTCACCAATAATTTTATATTCAAACATTTAAATTGAACAACAATTCCATGTGAATCCGATAACTCTGATGTGTAGACTTTCCAATGTACTTCATGTCATCCTATCATTGATGAGAATGTCTCAGATGACAATCGAACTGACATCATATTCATCAAGTACCACCGCATATGTTCAATTGGTCGGATTACCAGAATATAGTTCATTTCCCCCCACCTTCTGATGTTCCCAGAATCTCTATGTTAACCAAAGGATTTTCAAATGTCACATCAGTAGGGTAGAGAGAGGAAAAAGGGGGGGAGAGGTATTTATGACTGTCATAAACCTACCCCCAGGGCAACGTCATGACAGAAGGGAGTATACTAGATGAAAAACCTTACTGAAGTCGCATAATAAAAGTGTCTTGTGGGATTTCTCACTTCTTGAAAACACTTTTGAAATAGGGGAAACATAGTGAGTCGCAGAATGGAACCCATTCAACCCGAGTGGCGCAGGGGTCTAGGGCACTGCATCTCAGTTCTAGAGACGTCACTACAGACCCTGGTTTGATCCTGGGCTGTATCACAACTGGCTGTGATCAGGAGTCCTATAGTGCGGTGCACAATTGGCCCAGTGTCCTCCGGGTTAGGGGTGGGTTTGGCCAGAGTAGGCCATCATTGTAAGTAAGAATTTGTTCTTAACTGACTTGCCTAGTTAAATATAATAAAAATAAACTCTGAATCAGAGAGATGCAAGGGGCTGCCTTAATCAGCGCCCGGGTTTAACTTCTGTGCTCAAGGGCAGGATTTATCCACTTGGGGATTTAAACCAGCGACCTTTCAGTTACTGGCCCAACACTCTTGATGTAATAGGTTACCATGGCAATATACATGGCCTTGCTTCGAAAGCTGGAAGTGTATGTTTGCACCCACTTCAACCACCATCTCGTACCATCTGATAAATGACCAATTAGTGACTAAACCATTCAATGGTGCACACTACAGACAGGTTGTTAATCAAATATGATGCCTCTTGAAATAACAGTTATGCACTCTAGTAAGCTGAGAAGAAACAATCTGAACCAGTATCTCTGAACACGTTGTTTATTTATATTTGGGTTTGTTTACATTTCTGGGACAGACAAAAACAATGAGAACAGACACACTGTCACACGTTGTAATTATTCCCCAATGGCTCACGTGGCTCCCCGCCAGAACGAAACTTGACTTATTCATGTTTATTTATTTTTTTTACTCTTGGTTTACTATTTTAGAGGAGTTCCAAAGCTTCGTCGGAAGGCTGCCAACCCAGTACGCGGTGAACAAATCTGTCGTGGAACACTTTTGGAGGACGGATGGGGGTCTTCTCCAGCGCTACAGGCAGCTGGAGACCATGAGAGGCCTGCTTCTCGACAAAGCGCGCCACACCGCTAACAAGCTCTTCAGCCTCATTAAGAGATGCCGCCATCAACCCAGAATTGTGCTGCACAGGGAGAGGTATAGACTATTGTTTCATTAACCCGAGGTTTCCCCCAAACTTCCTTTGTCTTGGAATTATGCAAATTATTTATGCACTGTGCTAGAAAGAAACACACAAAAAAAATAGTAGTTTTAGGAGACAAGAAGGGCTGACAGACTAAATTGAGTCTCACCTCGGAAAACCAGAGTTGAGGATAGCTGGACAACTGGCAGTTGCTAATTGCAATGCAATTAGTACTGTTTTAACTTTTGTTATCCAAAGTGTATCTAAGACCACTGGGCTCAATAAAAGATGAAGTACCTACTCACTAGGCCACAATAAGTCTTCAGATTGTGTCACACATCCACACTCAGAAAAGAGTACCAATAACAAACATTTTGGCATTCAAACGGTGAGGTCCTCTTTATCTTATGCCTCTGCTGAAGTTACCACTTTCACTCTGTTTTCATTAACAGTTAAAACTACAGTCTGAACAACATTCCAATTATTAGTTGGTTAGCCTGGTCCCAGATCCGTTTGTGCTGTCTTACAAGGCTGGCAAGATAGCCCGGTCCCAGATCATGTTTGTTCTATCTCTTGTACTGTATCTGTACAAATACTATATATCTGTATCTATACAAATACAGTGCTGCCAAGCGCACTGTGACTACTGTGGCGCTTGGCGGAGTTCTTAACGGGTCCAACAGAACCCGACACGAGTAGTCCTCTAGCTCCCGGTTCAGCCCTATGTAATGCAACCTGGTCTAGCTGTTATTAGTTACTCCAGTCTTCCAGAGAGGCTTTCCTTTCAGCATAACTTCCCGGTGCTGGTCTCCTCTCTCCTGACCTCTCTGTTTTGATGGCCATTCTTTGGAAAAAATTAACTACATTACAAAATCCTTCAGTACTACTGCCAAACACTCTGCTTCCACAATCCTCAATCCAATTACACTGCTTTATCACACCCTTCTGGTCATAAAGGGGGATTTGATGGAGGTTCCCAATTATTTAACTGGTCCATTTTTTCCGCATGTGATCCTATGAAATGCTTTATGCATAGTTTATTTGCTCTGTAATTGTACTGGGTGGTTAGTATTCAATATTCATACATTGAACAAAAAAAGTGTGTGTGTGTGTGTGTGTGTGTGTGTGTGTGTGTGTGTGTGTGTGTGTGTGTGTGTGTGGTTGGCTCTCTGTCAGCACCCACCTGCCTACTCCAGGGGAAGATTTCCATTTTGGTCTGATTTAGCTTGCATTCCAGCAGCTGAGCCTACAAGTGCAGAGATGGGGCTTCTGCTCTGCCTATCCTACTTAATTGACAGATATTGTTGCTGTGAATGTGCAGTATTGAATCCTATTGTGTCTGATGAGATGTTTTTAACATATTTCAAAGACAGAAAACAAAAAGAAAACGTTAATTGACTAACAAAGGTACGTTCACCTACAGTATGTTCTGTCCTCCGTCCTCAGACCCCTCCGCTACTGGCTGAGCTACATCCTGTCCCTCCTGTACTGCAGTGAGAACGACCACATCGGCGTGTACTCTGAGCAGACCAGGAGCTGTTCCTGCCCCTACCACCACTCTTCCTGCCAGGGCCCCGTCCCCTGCTCTGTGGGAGAAGGCCCCCGCTGTGCGTCTTGTTCCCCCGAGAACCGCACCCGCTGCTCCAGCTGCAACCCGGGCTTCTTTCTAGGCCAGGGGCTCTGCCGACCCGCCGTACCTGACCCCACGGATCCTTACCTGGGTTTGGAGAGCGACCGCGACCTTCAGGACTTGGAGCTGCGCTACCTACTCCAGCGCCGCGACTCGCGCATTGCCCTGCACGCCATCTTCGTCAGCAGCGATGTGCGCCTCAATGCCTGGTTCGACCCATCGTGGCGGAAGAGGATGCTGCTGACGCTGAAGAGCAACCGCTACAAGTCCAACCGCGTGCACATGCTGCTGGGGGTGTCGCTCCAGGTGTGCCTGACCAAGAACAGCACGTTGGAGCCTGCGCTGTCCGTGTTCGTCAACCCGTTCGGGGGCAGCCACTCGGAGAGCTGGACCATGCCCATCGGCCAGCACGGCTACCCCGACTGGGAGCGGACCAAGCTGGATATCCCCCTGGACTGCTACAACTGGACCTTGACACTGGGCAACCGGTGGAAGAGCTTTTTCGAGACCGTCCATTTCTACCTGAGGAGCCGCATTAGGGATTCCGGGCCAGGCTCGTGGGTTGGGGGACACAGAAACGCTAGTAGAGCGTACTTTGAACCACCAGAGGGCGCCGTGGAACCTGTGGAGGCGTATTCATCCCAGAACATGGGCTACATGAAGATCAACAGCATGCAGCTGTTTGGATACAGCATGCACTTTGACCCAGACGCAATCCAGGACCTAATCCTGCAGTTGGACTACCCGTACACCCAGGGATCCCAGGACTCAGCCCTGCTGCAGCTGGTAGAGGTCCGCTATAGGGTCAACCGCCTCTCCCCTCCAGGGGCTCAGCCTATGGACCTGTTCTCGTGTCTGCTCCGTCAAAGACTGAAACTGTCCAGTTCAGAAGTGACCAGAATACTGGCTTCTCTACAGGCTTTCAGTGCTAGACAACCAAACTTTGTGGAGTACGAGGCAACCAAGCTATGTAGTTAATAATGGGCAGGTGGGCGGGGCCAATGTGATGTTTTTTGTATTAACCCAATCAGATACAATGTCAGCCCCATAGCCTATATCTGTTTGTGTTGGTGTTTGCCGTTCATGGCTTTAATTGTATATAAGTGTCATTAAATTTGATGTTTTTATCAATACCGGTCAAAAGTTTGGACACACCTACTCATTCAAGAGTTTTTCTTTACTTTTTATTATTTTCTACATTATAGAATAATAGTGAAGACACCAAAACTTTGAAATAACACATATGGACTCATGTAGTAAACAAAAAAGTATTTGCCTTGATGACAGCTTTGCACACTCTTGGCATTCTCTCAACCAGCTTCACCTGGAATGCTTTTCCAACAGTCTTGAAGGAGTTCCCACATATGCTGAGCACTTGTTGGCAGCTTTTCCTTCACTCTGCGGACCAACTCATCCCAAACCATCTCAATTTGGTTGAGGTTGGGGGATTGTGGAGGCCAGGTCATCTGATGCAGCACTCCATCACTCTCCTTCTTGGTAAAAAAATCCCTTACACAGCCTGGAGGTGTGTTTTGGGTCATTGTCCTGTTGAAAAACAAATGATAGTCCCACTAAGTCAAACCAGATGGGATGGCGTACCGCGTATCCAACGGCGGTTGGAACCAAAAATCTCCAATTTGGACTGCAGACCAAAGGGCAGATTTCCACCGGTCTAATGTCCATTGTGTCTTGGCCCAAGTATGTCTCTTCTTCTTATTGGTGTCCTTTAGTAGTGGTTTCTTTGCAGCAATGTGACCATGAAGGCCTGATTCACACAGTCTGCTCAGAACAGTTGATGTTGAGATGTGTCTGTTACTTATTTGGATTTGTTTAAGACTTTTTTGGTTACTACATGATACCATATGCATTTTTTCTACAATGTAGAATAAAGTAAAAAGCTTGAATGAGTAGGTGTTCTAAAATGTTTGACCGGTAGTGTACATTGGAAAGATCTGGAAAAATGCATCCCTTTTTCCCTTTTTACAGAAAATGCTGCAATTTATTATTGGATAGAGAGGATTTGATCTGCTTTATACAGGTATCAATTCAGAATCTATTCCAAATGTATATGACCACTGTGTTATTGCAGTGGATTATTGGATTGATACTAACACACACCTTCTAAAAACCTATGTAAGTCATTTGCTAATGGAAGGAGAACGAGGTGCTGCAAATGTGCTGTGTTAGTACTGCCCATCTGGAGCTGCAGAACACAGTGTCTCATAATGTCTCCGTTCTGTAACAGCCTTGGCACATATTACCAAGGGTATAGTGAGGACAGTAGCCTCCGCCCCCTGTCTCTGGCTGCCATTCACACTCACTGTGATGGATGAGAGAGGGAGGTAGAGAGACATGCACAGCATCAAACACAGGCTAGGTATCAATGGCCTTTATCGGAGATAATTAGCTCACAGAGCAAATAGGGAGTTGATTGAAGGCTCAATGACCAAGGGTGAAATTAGACCCGAACTCCCAAAAGAACTGTTGTCTCTAGACTACAGTGTCAGCTGTTTGAGTATGACTTGCATCTTAGATAGCACTTGCAGAAGTGGCTTGTCGTCGCTTAATCTAGATTCGTAAGACGTTCCCCCCTGGGGTTAAGGAGTGATGGGTGGTTATCCATCCCGTCTCTTCCCTCTAATGTAACGCCAACTTTAAGGGGAAGAGAAAGTGGGTAGAAACATAAGCAATTAACTTGAAAACACTACCAAATGACGCACTCGTTGTTCTTAAATTCGGTTATGGGCTAAATTATTTTCCTATTTATTTATTAAATGCAGTCATTTAGTTTGTAAGTAAATTGGATTTCCAAATTCGATAGACTGAATCCTTTTCAGTGAGGTAAGGTTTAGATTTCAAATATTTTAATTTTTTTAAAGGTCCTAGAAGCATTTGCATATCTAAATGGAATGTAAAGTAATTAAAATCATGGCTGAGTAAACAAACAGCGATGTCACGCATGTGCAGCATACATCGACATCTGAAGTAAACTCCTCTGTGACAAGGCCCAAGTGTGCTCAAACAAACCCTTTAAAATGTCCTTGATTGTGGGGTTGCAAAAGTCCCTGATTACTAATCTTTACACTGTTTTGTGTTTCAATACGTTACTTACCAAGGATTGTTGACCACTGAGATTTTTTTGTAATCGTGGTCTTTATTGTGTGATTGCACAACATGTAGGCCTATATCTGCTAATGTATAGGTTTTAAACACACACACACACAATCAAACACACACACACACACACATACACACACTGAGCGATTAGCTGAGGCTTTGGGCAGGGCAGTGGGCCTCGGAGGAAACATGAGTAAGACTAATAATATAATGTGCCTGTTTTACAAGTGGTCTGGCGAGGGGAGGGCGGGCTGCGGTGAAGGACAAGAGTTTATGGAGACGAGTCTCTCAGGAGAGGCATTTAAAATAATGGCTGACAATCCACAGGAAGAACACAATGAGCTGGCAGTCCATCAAGACAGTCTAAAGGGAAATCTGTGAGTGTTTGGTATTCATCATACAGCAGCCGTTCCTCTTTATGAAACAGCCCTGCTGTTGAAGCCGAGCCAAGTTCTACTGCTGTTGAAGCTGAGCCAAGCTCTACTGCTGTTGAAGCCGAGCCAAGTTCTACTGCTGTTGAAGCCGAGCCAAGTTCTACTGCTGTTGAAGCTGAGCCAAGTTCTACTGCTGTTGAAGCCGAGCCAAGTTCTACTGCTGTTGAAGCCGAGCCAAGTTCTACTGCTGTTGAAGCCGAGCCAAGCTCTACTGCTGTTGAAGCCGAGCCAAGTTCTACTGCTGTTGAAGCCGAGCCAAGTTCTACTGCTGTTGAAGCTGAGCCAAGTTCTACTGCTGTTGAAGCCGAGCCAAGTTCTACTGCTGTTGAAGCCGAGCCAAGTTCTACTGCTGTTGAAGCCGAGCCAAGCTCTACTGCTGTTGAAGCCGAGCCAAGCTCTACTGTGCTGTTGAAGCCGAGCCAAGCTCTACTGTGCTGTTGAAGCTGAGCCAAGTTCTACTGCTGTTGAAGCTGAGCCAAGCTCTACTGCTGTTGAAGCCGAGCCAAGCTCTACTGCTGTTGAAGCTGAGCCAAGTTCTACTGCTGTTGAAGCCGAGCCAAGCTCTACTGCTGTTGAAGCCGAGCCAAGTTCTACTGCTGTTGAAGCTGAGCCAAGTTCTACTGCTGTTGAAGCCAAGCCAAGTTCTACTGCTGTTGTAGCCGAGCCAAGCTCTACTGCTGTTGAAGCTGAGCCAAGTTCTACTGCTGTTGAAGCCAAGCCAAGTTCTACTGCTGTTGTAGCCGAGCCAAGCTCTACTGCTGTTGTAGCCGAGCCAAGCTCTACTGCTGTTGAAGCCGAGCCAAGCTCTACTGCTGTTGAAGCCGAGCCAAGCTCTACTGCTGTTGTAGCCGAGCCAAGCTCTACTGCTGTTGTAGCCGAGCCAAGCTCTACTGCTGTTGAAGCCGAGCCAAGCTCTACTGTGCTGGCCTAGTTAGGCATCCACCACTGGAACGTTTCTGGAAAGAAGTGACAGAGTAAAAATAAATTATCAGAGCCAGTAGGATATGTTTCACAATAGTGTGAAAATAGGAAATGTGAGCAAAATGGATCCACTTACAGGAATAGAGCAGTAACAACCTGTTTTGCCCCCAGCAAGAGTAGCTGCTGCCTTGGCAACAGCTAATGGGCAGTAGCGGTGCGTGGGTAATATCACTGAGGAAGCCAAGCCAAGCCAGTTAAAAAGCCATATTACAGCCTATGTTGTAATAATTGCGTTGTCTGCTCTATAACCCATTTGTTCATACGCCACCGTGATATACAATAACGCCCTGACAACAAAAAGACAACAGTCACGCAGTGGCAGAATAAATTCAACTACATTTGTTTACTCACAAAACCAGAGAGCAACATCTGTACCAGTGAAGTCCACAAAGCAAAAATTGCATTAACAAACAGTTACACGACTTGCAGCACGGTCAAGCAAGTTAATGTTTTCGACAGTTTACTACACAACTACTGATTTAGAACCACTTAGTTACCGCAAGTCAGCACAAAGACAACAGGAGCACTGCCTCCACTATTCCAGCACAATTTCAACTTAAACATTTAAACATCATCAAATCAGCAAGGCTATATTTGCTTATTTTAAAACAGTGAAAAGAAATGTAAAGATACCAAAAACAATTTAGTCCAATCAATGTTCCTAAATATAATGTGGCTGTCCATGGCACTGATTTCTCTGTGTGTGTGTGTGTGTGTGTGTGTGTGTGTGTGTGTGCGCGTATGCGTGCGTGCAAGTAAAAAAATATGTATATACTCACCCTACTTGTAGACTAGTTGAAGGCCAATGCCATCCTCGTCTCTTTCATGTTGACAAAACGGTCCATGGCTCTGTCATACTGTACACACTTTTAGTTTTTATTGCCATAGGCTACTTAGCTAAAATGCTTACTAGCCTGACTTCGTGGCATGGGCAACAGTGAACCAGCTAAGTTAGATACCTAGTTAACATGAGCCTACCAGGCTACATCTAGGCTACATATGGAACTTCAATCGTCTCAGGCCAGCTGCACAACATATTAATTTATGGTTAGATCCGAATCTCTGTCATAATCATTGGCCTGTACAGAGAATTATTTGATTTGATTCGAGAATTAAGTCAAAACCACATGTCCAAATCCCCATCATCGTCCGTGGCTTAGGAAAAGGGCCGATTTAGCAAGGTAGCTACTGCAGCACATCAACACAAGCAGACCGACCATAAACTGACACATTTTTCTGACAATTATGACGTTTTTCTCAGGATGTGATTTGATTTGTGTGAAGAGAAATCCAAAATGGGGGGGGGGGGGACAACCCACAGTTGAGCTCAGTGCCACGATGATTTGCTAATTATTTTATATTTTTTCATCAAGAGAAGTAAATGCTTGCTGGCATCAATCAATCAAATGCTACGGCGGTAACATGTCATACTCTTTTGGTCCAGACAGCATCAGATACATTGGCTACACATACAGAGACAGAGGGGCGCTGTTTCCCTCCCTCGGATGATTTCTCCCGTGAGATTCAGCCACTTGCGAAAAGACAGAAAATTATGAAAACACAGAGAGACGAGAGACATTATTTTATCATTAAAAAAAATGGTAGTGGTCAAATATCCATGATTACACACCAGTGCCAATGGGGATCCTAATAAATATGAAATACTAAACCTAGAAAGATTGATAACTGTATTTGTTAAGGGAATATACTATTTTTCCCCTCATCATGCACATACGAAATGATACAAGTCATAATCTATTATATTAAGTTTGTCAATAGATTCCTTCTACTTTCTCGCAATAATTTTAGAGCACTCTTTAAAACTATTTTTCAGAATTCTAAAGCTATTCTTGAGATCTACAAAAGCAGCAAGCTGTTTTCTGTGTAGCCCCATCCTCGGCTAAAAGCTGTGTGAAGTCTAATGAGAGCTATTACAATTATACTCAATAAAAATTCAAACGCAACATGCAACAATTTCAATGATTTTACTGAGTTACAGTTCATATAAGGAAATAAATTCATTAGGCCCTAATCTATGGATTTCACATGACTGGGCAGGGGTGCAGCCATGGGTGGGCCTGGGAGGACATAGGCCCACCAACTTGGCAGTCTGGCCCACACAAGTGGGAGCCAGACCCACCCACTGGGGAGCCAGGCCCAGCCAATCAGAATGCGTTTTTCCCCACAAAAGAGCTGTGTTACAGACATAAATACTTCTCAGTTTCATCAGCTGTCTGGGTGGCTGGTCTCAGACGATCCCGCAGGTGAAGAAGCCGGATGTGGAGGTCCTGGGCTGGCATGGTTACACGTGGTCTGCGATTGGACGCCAAATGTTCTAAAATGATGATAGAGGCGGTATATGGAAGAGAAATAAACATTACATTATCAGGTAACAGCTGCTGGACATTCCTGCATGCTCAGTCAGCATGCTTATTGCACAATCCCTCAAAACTTCAGACATCTGTGGTATTGTGTTGTGTGACAAACTGGACATTTTAGATTGGAATTGTATTGTCCCCAGCAGAAGGGGCACCTGTGTAATGATCATGCTGTTTAATCAGCTTCATGATATGTCACACTTATCAGATGGATGGATTATCTTGCTGAACAAGAAAAGCGCACTAACAAGGATACAAACAAATTTGAGACAAAATATTTTTGGGGTGTGTATGGAAACTTTCTGAGATATTTTATTTCAGCTCATGAAACATGGGATCAACACTTTACAAGTTGTGTTTATATTTTGTTCAGTAAGCATAAAATATGTTAATTTAGCAAATCATTACAACAAAGGAAGACTAAAGTGGGAGAAGAACCTGGTCCATAGCACCTGGTTCCGTAGCACCAGATACCATAGCACCAGGTTCTGTAGCACCAGGTTCTGTAGCACCAGGTTCCGTAGCACCAGGTTCCGTAGCACCAGGTTCTGTAGCACCAGGCCCGTAGCACCAGGTTCCGTAGCACCAGGGTCCATATCACCATGGTCTGTAGCACCAGGCTCCGTAGCACCAGGTTCCGTAGCACCAGGTTCTGTAGCACCAGGCCCGTAGCACCAGGTTCCGTAGCACCAGTGTCCATATCACCATGGTCTGTAGCACCAGGTTCCGTAGAACCATGCAAGCTGAATCAAGTACAACAAAAGCGTTGGTAAGAAAAACTATACTATTTGAACCCAGGTCTGGTTGCAGAAGATTAAAAACTTGCCTTGAAACAGGCTCAAACCACTAGCAACATGGCTGGTGTTCGTCTGATGAATTACTCTGTACTGACATGATGAAGCCTCTCATCTTTCCTCCCAAAGTAACCAGCTCGGCAGCTGATAGAAATAGTTAGATCAATAAGATCAGAGGAGCGCTCATCGACTGGATACCCTCATTGGCTTTGAAATATTTTTCCTGTAGTATGATATTTTCACCATCTATACTTTCTCACAAAGCTTAACAATGGATGTAATAACGGTTTCCTATCGCGGGTGGCTTTGATGCCCCACGCTACGCCAGGAACACTGACAATGGCCAGTTCAGCTATTTATCTCCGTCTCTCACTGTTAGCTACCGAGCTAATGACTTACAGCGGATGGAGATATGGCATCTGAGATGAAAGACAGAGAAGCCGAGGATTTAAAGATCCACAGATCACTGATAATGCACAGCACAAACAGAAAACACCCTCCGGTGGGGTTTCTCCTCTGTTGTTCTGCCTAGTCTTCATTAAACAGCTAGTATCAACAAACAGCTGAGCGTGTGAATAATAATGAGTCTCTAGCATCCTACATAGTGTAGTACAAAGCATGTTGGAGGCGTAAACCCATAGACAGACACCAGGGAGCCTTCACAATGCCTGTGGAACCTCTGCTGCTTCTTCTTCTTCCTCTAAGCAGTTCCGATTATTAGCATAATATGGTATTAGAATGCTAAGCTAATCAGGTGCCCGGGAGTATTCAGCCAAACCAGGGTGTGGACTTGAGAGAAACCTGAGAGTCTTTGAAGAGTACTCGTTCTATGATGAGCCATGCTACTAATACACATCAGGGGTAGACTGGCATTTAAAGCCAGAGGCGTTCGAAATGTCTATAATAATGGATTTTGTTCACGGGCTACAGTAGTCTTACAGTAAAGTACACAATGCGGTATAGATCAGGCAATTTTTTTTAGGTTGCCCTAACCTTACACCTCTCACCCAGCTAACAGAATGTCATCCCTGTATTGCGTTATGTACCAAAACATCACCTCAAAATACTACCCGTTAGTAAGTGTGTTACATTCTCGATCAAGGTATTTGAAAAACAAAAACTGCGCATCGCAACACAACATTCCTTTAAAGTCATCGGCCTGTGATGCTATGGGATCAGTTTACAGTTATTATTACAGTCATGTACAGCATCTACAGTAAGTAACCGTCCCCCCCCCTCTGTGAGTTGAACCGATAACGTCATAGATTTTTGTGTTTCATTAATATTTCACATACTAAACAAACAATTATTTATCCTAATTTACTCAGCTGTGTCCAGTGATGCTTCAGGGGAGGCAGTTGCCTCTGGGAACCGTTTCACAACATTTTGCAACGTTTCCCCTCCACATAAATCAAACAGCCCCTGACGTCCAGAGACCTTTCGGCGATTAAGAGCACACAAATTCTTGTGAAAAGCTGTTGGGATCAGCGGTATCGTGTCTTCGGAGAGAGGATGTGCCATAGCTGGAGGACTTGTAATCTCACAGCCCCATAAATACTGCAGCCAATTATTGTGTGGAAACAGGCACATCCCAGGACGACCCAGGGCACTTGAGCTGCAGAGTGGAGTGGGTATAGTAATTATGTCTCAAAATCATAGGTCATTAATCTATTTGGGAATGTTATTTACTACACCATACAATTTGCAAGTACATTGATTATATTGGTAGCCTGTTTGAGTGGTGATACTTGCTTTTGCAGTTGCTGTGTTTAGTGTAAAGATTGTAGAAGTACCATGGATGTGAAGGAGTCATACGACTGATGACTAACTTCACCTGGGTTTGAACTAAACAACCCACCCTCAGTGAGTGTTTTTCTGTCCACCTCGGTAAACTGTCTCTTCCATTAAGCTGTAATTCACTGAAGCAGTGTGTCATCTATAGAAATACCATGTGGAGCTACTTTAGAAGTGGGCGAAGGCTCAATCCAAACAGGTGTCTAGATAGATGTTGTGTTTTCTGGACCACGAGGCCACTGACCTTTAAATCAACCCCCACTATGCAAAGGAGGCCTACCACAGCACACACAGCACAGTGTGGTGACATCACCAGGTGACATCACCAGGGTTAATGAATAAAGCAGCCAACCCCGGAAACTGTACTTCTCATGCTTTTAGCATATTGTGGCCCAACTCCCGACTCCAACATGTTACCTGACCTGATTCCATTCAAACCTGAAGTCCAATTCATATTAATGGCAAGAGGGGACAAGGGATTTTCATCATGACCGACCTTTCTTCAAACCATATCCCTCTGAGCGTAAGCCTAGGCTTTAGCTGGGGAAGCAAACACAAGTTTTCAGGTCTCAGGCAAGGTTAGTCATCTAAGAACAGTGGTTCACCAAACAATCTCATTGCATTGTTATCATTATCACAAACTTGCCACAATAGACATCAACATTTGGGACGATTTCTGGTGAAATTGTTCAATAAGCCTCAGATACCTGTAAACGTTAGACGTTTTAAACGGTTTCTCATTCAATTTGGACTCCGATTGTGAGCCAGTTTAGTCCCCCAAACACAACCCAGATGCCCTTTCCCAGCCTAATGACATCATGAATCAACTGTACCACGCTTTTACTCTTCATCCGTACACAAATTCATGGGCCTTGATAACGACGCCAAGTTTCTCCATAAATAATCACCAGCCCCCCCCCCCCCCCCCCCCCCCCCCCCCACCACCACCCCGACCCCCCCATCCCATTTGAATTCCGTCCCTGCCGGTGTGCTCTGCCTTTCCTCAACGCATCCCTAACTCAATTGCGGCACTATAGGACTTGACAAAAAGGTGGAAATTGAGGCGCATCCTTTGAAAGCGGAACATCTCTTTATCCCTTTGAGGTTGATGTGTCTGCAGTGCTCTGAGCATGCCCAGTTTGCAGATGATGATGAAAGAGCGTTTCAAATCTAGCTGAAGATTAAAGAGATGTATTTGCTTCTCTCCAGGCTCATTATTCTCAATTCAGGTGTCTTTCCGCAGAGTTCGCCTCTTCTCTGCCCTCTTTCCTCCCTTTTTAACTGTCAGAGCCCTCGCTCCGGTTGAATGAATGAAGTCTCCACTTGAAGGGTCTGCTAATAGGATAAGAGTGATGGCCAAATGACTTTGATAGACAAATTGAGACAAATGTACAGACAAAGCACGCATAAAAAAAAGTTATTGGGATGGCAGACGTAATGCTTGGATGAGAACAGGTACAGAAATATATTTTGGAGAAAACAAAACGTACATTATGAATGCATAGAAGGTTGTTGGTTTTATCCTCGGCTCCTTGATTACCTTGGAATAATTCTCATCAGCAAGAGAGGCTGGAATGAATTAAAAGCTGCAAAATGTATTCTCACTGTAATTACGCACTAGCCTGAAACTGAGCTCCACCTGCTCACAACTGTTTGTAATTTACTTTCACCAAAACATGGTTTTAGATGTTTACTCATCTATTTCTCACCCAGATGTTAGAACCAGCTGTCTGCATGGATAGCTGCTCACTAGGAGCTGGTCGGAGGCCAGCACTTTCACGCGAGATATGGATCTTTCCAAGATTAGCTGCTCACAGATGTGAATGGCTAAGATAGTTTGTTGTATCACAAATTGTAGACGTTTTTAGATGGAGAACATAATTCTGACAAGACGGGGTGAAAACAAAACATCTGTACACCCTATGTGACATTTGGCAACACAAAAATAAGACATTAGAGAAATTCAGCTGCATAATTATCAATCTAGCTGTGTTGCATCGATAGGCATCCAGTTGATCTAAAATGGTTGATAACCGCAGCTCTCATCTATTAGTGCTGGCTGTCCCCAAAGATGATATATTATATTGACAAGATAGTTGAGTGACCACTCTAACAATGGAAATACATGTCCTCAAAGATGGAAGGCAGGAGGGAGGAGGCGAGATCAGGTGGGATCTTTCTAGCTAATGAGAGGGCAGATATATACAGTTTATACTGTATTATTGACTGTATGTTTGTTTTACTCCATGTGTAACTCTGTGTCGTTGTATGTGTCGAACTGCTTTGCTTTATCTTGGCCAGGTCGCAATTGTAAATGAGAACTTGTTCTCAACTTGCCTACCTGGTTAAATAAAGGTGAAATTAAAAAAAATTAAAAAAAATATGAGGGTGAATAACAGGTACAACATTTTTTCAAAGTTGCCGAAATGCCACGTGCGTCCACTTATATCAGTGCATTCATGACAACCTAACCGTTATGAAACTGCTATTTGATTCAAATTAGCCTCATGTAGCAAAATAGCAATTACATTTTTTGTTGACCATATTCGACATTCTCATTCTCATTCTTCACTTCCTGGTCTTATTTTTGTGGACAGATTTTAGGCGGAGTAAAACCCTCTCCCTTCGCCTCATCTTCTCTGCTATCCCCCTCATAAACCCTGTCACATGTTGCATCTGGCAGCTCCTGGCTCAAAATGGCCTCCTGTGTAACAGTAGGGGAAGGGAGAGGTGGGTAGGGTAAAGGTGCAGGCATAAAAAAAACATCTGCAGTCTCTATTTCAAGAGTCATAAACAGCCATGTGCCCGAGCCACTAACAGGAACATGCCTGTCCTCATCACACAGCGATGCCCCAGCCACTAACAGGAAGATTCCTGCCCTCGTCACACAGCGATGCCCCAGCCACTAACAGGAAGATTCCTGCCCTCGTCACACAGCGATGCCCCAGCCACTAACAGGAACATTCCTGTCCTCGTCACACAGCGATGCCCCAGCCACTAACAGGAACATTCCTGCCCTCGTCACACAGCGATGCCCCAACCACTAACAGGAAGATTCCTGCCCTCGTCACACAGCGATGCCCCAACCACTAACAGGAACATTCCTGCCCTCGTCACACAGCGATGCCCCAGCCACTAACAGGAACATTCCTGCCCTCGTCACACAGCGATGCCCCAGCCACTAACAGGAACATTCCTGCCCTCGTCACACAGCGATGCCCCAGCCACTAACAGGAACATTCCTGCCCTCGTCACACAGCGATGCCCCAGCCACTAACAGGAAGATTCCTGCCCTCGTCACACAGCGATGCCCCAGCCACTAACAGGAACATTCCTGCCCTCGTCACACAGCGATGCCCCAGCCACTAACAGGAAGATTCCTGCCCTCGTCACACAGCGATGCCCCAGCCACTAACAGGAACATTCCTGCCCTCGTCACACAGCGATGCCCCAGCCACTAACAGGAACATGCCTGTCCTCGTCACACAGCGATGCCCCAACCACTAACAGGAACATTCCTGCCCTCGTCACACAGCGATGCCCCAACCACTAACAGGAACATTCCTGCCCTCGTCACACAGCGATGCCCCAGCCACTAACAGGAAGATTCCTGCCCTCGTCACACAGCGATGCCCCAGCCACTAACAGGAACATGCCTGTCCTCGTCACACAGCAATGCCCCAGCCACTAACAGGAACATTAATTTACATAAATGATTTCAGCACGGTCATAAACCTCTCAAGCGTTATCACCTTCGAGACACATTTCATGACTGACATTTTAAGCTGGGCCTCGATTAATTGGCTCCCATTTGGGCCGGTCGTCCAAGAGGTCTGTAACCGTATGCTAATTCCGCAACCAAAAGCAAGTTAAATACACCAGGCAAGCTTAACTATAAAGTAATTTTATTAGCGCTAAGGCAGATGGGTAATGACCCTAGACAATGATAAAATATTTTAATAACGTCCCAACTCTTACCCCTCAGAACCACGGGCGTACACTGTAGGTTGAGACACTTGAGAGGCTTTGCGTTTGTTACATCACTCAGGGAGAAAAAGGTGTAGATTCACTACTCAGGGAGAAAAAGATGTAGATTCACTACTCAAGGAGAAAAAGGTGTAGATTCACTACTCAAGGAGAAAAAGATGTAGATTCACTACTCAAGGAGAAAAAGGTGTAGATTCACTACTCAGGGAGAAAAAGATGTAGATTCACTACTCAAGGAGAAAAAGGTGTAGATTCACTACTCAAGGAGAAAAAGATGTAGATTCACTACTCAAGGAGAAAAAGGTGTAGATTCACTACTCAAGGAGAAAAAGGTGTAGATTCACTACTCAGGGAGAAAAAGGTGTAGATTCACTACTCAAGGAGAAAAAGGTGTAGATTCACTACTCAAGGAGAAAAAGGTGTAGATTCACTACTCAGGGAGAAAAAGGTGTAGATTCACTACTCAGGGAGAAAAAGGTGTAGATTCACTACTCAGGGAGAAAAAGGTGTAGATTCACGCGCAGACCAAGGCAGATGTTTAATCCTTCTCAGAAGGCAGGAATCGTGGTCACAGGCAGGCAAAGGTCAAACACAGGTAGGTAGTCAAAAACAAACAATAGAACTGAACTAAATAGGGAGCTGATGAGGCCAGGTGAGAAATGAACACAGATTGAAATCAATGAACAAAAATGAAAGTCAGGGTTACGTTCCAGAACACAAAGAAACAGGGCTATATTCCAGAACACAAAGAAACAGGGCTTCGTTCCAGAACACAAAGAAACAGGGTTACGTTCCAGAACACAAAGAAACAGGGTTACGTTCCAGAACAAAAAGAAACAGGACTACGTTCAAGAACACAAAGAAAAATAACTCAAAGTTGACTAAGAAAAGAAAAGCAGAACCTTACAGTGGTATTGTCACTTGTCTTTATTAAAGCTGTTCCAAACTACAGATCACATTACTGTATCTCCCCAAATTACAACCAATCCCTAAATTAGCAACTTCATTTTCTGACTATAACATTCAAATGTTTTAATTACTCAGCTCTCAGCAAATAACTCAACTCTCAGCATTTACAACCAGCGTATAACAAGACTAGTAGTACTATTCCTTAAATTAGCTAACACAAATATGCCAATCTGTGAAAAATGCTGGCCATACGCTGAGTTATTAAATCATTTGAATGTGTTGTTTCGCAGTAATTTAAAGGGATAGTTCAAATATACCTGTTTTCTTTCCTTGTAAAACGTTTTGTTCAACTAGCCGTTGCCACCAACCGCTAACAGTATCATTAACATTAATATGTTTGTAATGTGGATGAAATATCCCTTTAAAATCAACCAACGTGTTATTTTATTCCTGTTTTTTCCATGCTAGTGGAATGTCTACTTTATTACCATAGACTTGCGTTTGGAGGTGGTCAGGTGACTTGTTGAGGTCATCTGATTAACCCCTTGTTGAAAATGAAACTGTCCTTCAAAATCTTTATGGTCTCATATATGTGTCTGCATTACTATGAAATATGTAATGTATTTGTTTACACTACAAATCCTTTACATCTCCATTGTCTAAAAATAAACACTGGGTTTATACTAGCTGGCACAGCCACAAAGTCAAAATTATCTATGTTATAAAAACAAAAAAGGAGCCTTTTGGTAATTCATTTAAGGTTAGGGTTAGATATTAGGAAGATGAATTATAGCAATAGACGGGGTTTATCTGCGTCTATATGTTGTAATTTGTATGTGTATGTTTTGTGTGTAATATATATATATATATATATATATATATATATATATATATATATATATATATTACGAGAAAACAAAATATAGGCAGGTTTATGACTTTGTGGCTGTGCCAACTAGTGACGACCAAAACCCTGGGTCCTGTTGTGGATCATTACAGGTGAACTTGAGATAACTTTCCCAGCTGTGCTCTGCTTTCCATTTCTCAATGCACATCAATATCGCAATTATGGATAATGGATCTGCCAAGATAATGTTATAGAGGAAGATGTATGACAATCAAACAAAAGGCCGGTGCTGAGATTGAGTCATTGAGTCATTCAGAGACTGGGGAGGGAGAGACATTGACTCTCCTTTCTACTGCGGCCCTGATTTCCACCTCTCATTTCAGAAGAGAATACTTTTAAGCCATCATGTTAAGACAGGTCCACTCATCGCTCTCATCTATCCCCATTATGCTTCAACCACAGCCTCACATCGTCCCATTGGAGAAAATAGCTGTGGAGATTGAGGGCCACTTTATTTATTTAGTGTCAAAATGACATTATGGTTTCGGGAGATTTCCATCCTCAATGTGATTGAGTTACCTTTTGAGAATGAAAACAAGAGTGAACAGGGAATATTTCAGTTCATTTCATTGTCATTAGTGTTTCATGCAAGACGTGTGCTTATCAGCATGCAGGTGCTTAATTGCTGCTATGGGAGATTTGATAGAGCTGGAAATCATGGCCAAAATATTACTCCAACATAACGCCAATATTACTCCCACACTACTCCAACATTACTCAGACATAACACCAACATTACTCCAACATTACTCCGACATAGCTCCAACATTAATCCAACATAACTCCAATATTGCTCCAACACTACTCCAACATAGCTCCAACTATACACCAACAATACTTCAACTTTACCCCAACATCACTCCAAACAACTCCAGCATAACACCAATATTACTCCAGAATCACTCCAACATTACTCCAACAAAACGCCAATATTACTCTAGAACTATTCCAGAATTACTCCAGAATTACTCCAACATTACTCCAGCATTACTCCAACATAACTCCAACATTACTCTAGAACTATTCCAGAATTACTCAAACATTCCACCAACATTCCTCCAACATAACTTCAGCGTTACTCCAACATTACTCCAGAATTACTTCAGTACATCTGCACATTTCCTCACTGCCTTCATAAGATAATGAGAAACAGAACTGGATAGAATTTAATGTGTAGTGTGTAGTCTGTAGTGTGTAATGTGTAGTGTGCTGTCTGTAGTGTGCAGAGTGTCGTGTCTAGTGTGTAGTGTGTAAAGTGTAGTGTGTAGTGTTCAGTGTGTAATGTGTGTAGTGTAATGTGTAATGTGTAGTGTGTAGTGTAATGTGTAGTGTGTAGTGTAATATGTAGTGTGTAGTGTGTAATGTGTGTAGTGTGTAGTGTAATGTGTAGTGTGTAGTGTAATGTGTAGTGTGTAGTGTGTGTAGTGTGTAATGTGTCGGGTGTAATGTGTCAGGTGTAATGTGTAGTGTGTAGTGTGTACTTGTATTGTGTAATGTGTAGTGTGTAGTGTGTCATGTGTAGTGTGTAGTGTGTACTTGTATTGTGTAATGTGTAGTGTGTAGTGTGTCATGTGTAGTGTGTAGTGTGTCATGTGTAGTGTGTAGTGTGTAATGTGTAGTGTGTAATGTGTAGTCTGTAGACGGTAGTCTGTAAAGTGTAAAGTGTTGCGTATCATGTGTAGTGTGTAAAGTGTAGTATGTAGTGTGTAAAATGTAAAGTGGAGTGTGTAGTGTGTAAAGTGTAGTGTGTAGTGTGTAAAATGTAGTGTGTAGTGTGTAAAGTGTAGTGTGTAGTGTGTAAAATGTAAAGTGTAGTGTGTAGTGTGTAAAATGTAAAATGTAGTGTGTAGTGTGTAAAGTGTAGTGTGTAGTGTGTAAAATGTAAAGTGTAGTGTGTAGTGTGTAATGTGTAGTGTGAGTCTTTCAGTAACGCTGATAAAGGTAGCTCTGTATGAACTGTATAGGAACACAATATTATATTATCCTTGCACGGTACAGTGCAAATAAAGTATGTTGTTTTAAGCCTTGGGCCAACGTGTCCGCATACCGTATATGATTTCTTACTCAATACAAACAGTTAGGACCGCATGACAAAACATTTTTTCCTCTGATAGCCTTTTGAACTCTACATTATTTCTTCCCCCAGTCATAATGTATTCATGCATCTGTTACCCAATGTACAAAGGATTCCACTGGCATTCATAGCTGGATGTTGAAAAACACAGAGCCAAGCGATTGCGTCTCTCTCAGGGAGCAGGTCAGCATTGAATGAGATCAGCATGTAATAGAATTTATATGCCAGTGGTGATTCAGTAAATAGTCCTTGGAAAGTACTTGGAAATGTGGATTGGTCTTATGATAATATTGATCAAGCTTTGTATCTTTTTAAAACCTTTCTAGGAAAGGCGTTCCGCTAGCGGAACCCCTCGACAACATTCTGCTGAAAAGGCAGCTCGCGAAATTCTAAAATATATTTTTTTAAATATGTAACTTTCACACATTAACAGGTCCAATACAGCAAATGAAAGATAAACATCTTGTTAATCTACCCATCGTGTCCGATTTCAAAATGCTTTACAGCGAAAGCACAACATATGTTAGGTCATAGCAAAGTCCAAAAAACACACAGCCATTTTTCCAGCTAAAGCAGAAATATAGATACAATTAATCACTAACCTTTGATGATCTTCATCAGATGACACTCATAGGACATCATGTTACACAATACATGTATGTTTTGTTCGATAATGTGCATATTTATATCCAAAAATCTCAGTTTACATTGGCGCATTACGTGCAGTAATGTTTGGATTCCAAAACATCCGGTGATTTTGCAGAAATACTCATAATAAACATTGATAAAAGATACAAGTGTTATTCACAGAATTAAAGATAGACTTCTCCTTAATGCAACCGCTGTGTCAGATTTTTTTTTAACTTTAAGGAAAAAGCATAATCTGAAAACGGCGCTCAGAGCCCAATCCACATAACATATCCTCCATGTTGGAGTCAACAGAAGTTAGAAATAACACTATAAATATTCACTTACCTTTGATGATCTTCATCAGAAGGCACTCCCAGGAATCCCAGTTCGACAATAAATTACTGATTTGTTCCATAAAGTTCCATAAAGTCCATAATTTATGTCCAAATACTCACTTATATAGTGTGTTCAGCCCAGTAATCCAACTTCATGAGGCATGAGCACTTCGTCCAGACAAAAACTCGAAGTTCCGTTACAGGTCGTAGAAACAAGTTAAACGATGTATGGAATCAATCTTTAGGATGTTTTTAACATACATCATCAATAAGGTTCCAACCGGAGAATTCCTATGTCTGAAGAAAAGCACTGGAAATAGAGGGAACTCTGTCGGGAGCGCACGTCATGAGACCAAGGCACTCTGCCAGACCACTGACTCAAACAGGTCTCATGAGCCCCTCCTTTATAGTAGAATCCTCAAACAAGTTTATAAAGATGGTTGACATCTAGTGGAAGCCGTAGGAAGTGCAACTTGACTCCATAGACACTGTGTATTCGGTAGGCCAAGCTTTGAAAAACTACAAACCTCAGATTTCCCACTTCCGTTTTGGATTTTTGTCAGGTTTTCGCCTGCCATATGAGTTCTGTTATACTCACAGACATCATTCAAACAGTTTCAGAATCTTCAGAGTGTTTTCGATCCAATATCAATAATAATATGCATATATTAGCATCTGGGACAGAGTAGGAGGCAGTTCACTCTGGGCACGCTATTCATCAAAAAGTGAAAATGCTGCCCCCTATCCCAAAAAGGATTATTAAAGACTTGACTCTCTGGCTCCGATGAAGCAAATCCGAATCAAATTACGTTCAGGATCATTTCCGACATCTTAGACCTAAGGAAATAAGGAAAAAGGATTGCTACCTGGCCAAATTCAAAAAGAGAAATCTACAACAAGATTATGATTGTTATATTAACTGTAGAAACAAGCAAGATACAAAATGGATGAGGACAAATCCGAACATTACATAGACACTGTTAATGACAACTTACATCCATCCGCCTCATAAACTGTGGAACATTTCAAAGGAATTGGCTCAAAAACTGCCAATAAGGTCAAATCCTGTAGTATTGACCTGGATATTGATGATGTTTTATGTTATGATCAGGCAAAGGTTGGAAATCATTTTAAAACATTTTTCACAACTATAGCCTCATCTCTGGTTAAGAAGTTACTGACCTGCTCTGGACACTATGGCCTGTCTTCATTAACAACTTTTCCCATAGCAAAGGTATCACAAATGACTTGTTTGAGCTGTGCATGGTAACAGAGGACAAAGTTAACATATCTGCTATGTTTAATGAGCACAAACAACTGGGTCGGACAACGGTCCTGCGAGATACCATAAAGGATTGGGTCTGTGTCTCTATGATAATGCACATTGGAAACCTTTCTATTAGCAGTGGTCAATTCCCCAACGAGCTCAAAACAGCCCAGGTGGTTCCGCTCCACAAGAAGAGCAGTAAAACAGATGTAGGAATCTACAGGCCCGTGTCGATCCTCAGCACCTTATCCAAAGTTGATGAGAGATTCATTTTTAATCAACTTGAGGGATACCTTCTCGACCACAAACTTCTTTATGAACTCCAATCTGGCTTTAGAACAGTTCCTCCCACCGATAGCGTTCTTATGCACCTTTTTGACCACATCAAGCAGGAAAGTGAGAAGGGGAACTATATAGGTATGGTCATGTTAGACTTGCAGAAAGCTTATGACACTGTGGACCATGATATTCTCCTCATGAAACTGCAATGCATTGGTCTAAATGACATAGCAGTGAATTGGTTTAGGTCTTACCTGACTAACCGAACACAAGTATGTCATGTTGGTGATATTCTGTCAGAGGCCAAAAAAAATATCCCGTGGAGTACCACAGGGATTAACTTTAGGGCCACTCTAATTTCTTATATATGTTAATGATATGCCAGATACAGTAAAGTGCAAACTCCTGCTTTATGCTGATGATTCAGCCATACTGGTATCGGGGAAGGATACAGCTTACATAGAGGAGACTCTGAGTAAAGAATTGCATTCTGTTAGAGATTGGTTGACTGACAACAAATTGTCACTACATTTGAGAAAAACGGAATCGATTTTGTTTCGAAAATGTAGATTGCTTAAGGCTGACAAGATAAAGTGAAACTGTTCAGGTAAGGAGTGAATCTAAGAGAAGTGTAATTTATCTTGGTGTGTCCCTAGACCAATCTCTTTCTGGAGACCTGATTGCTGCTTAAATCCTTTTTAAAATGGTAAACAAACTGACATTTCTATATTGTAAAACTAGATTTTTTAACATCAAAGTTCAGAAACGTCTTGTCTCAAACTTGATTCAGTGTCATTTTGATTATGTCTGCTCTGCCTGGTATAGTGTGCTATCAAAAAAGCTGAAAAAGAGAATGCAGGTCATGCAAAATAATGTTATCAGGTATAAGCTTAATGCCCCCCTAGGACCCACATAGGGGTACAGGAGTTCCGGGAGGTGGGCTTGTTGTCTTTGGAGACCAGAGTGGACCAACTTAAACTCAATCATAAGCTTGACATCTTAAATGATCGTGCCCCAGGTTATATGGTCTATAACCAGCACAGTTAAACCACATTGTTATGGTTTATGAACAGCACAGTTAAATCACATTGTTATGGTTTATGAACAGCACAGTTAAATCACATTGTTATGGTTTATGAACAGCACAGTTAAAACACATTGTTATGGTCTATAACCAGCAGAGTTGCAATACCAGAGCTAGTGTTATGTCTTGTGAAATCCTAAGAGTAAACAATACTGCGAGGAGCACACTACACACTACACATTACACACTACACTCTACACTCTACACACTACACTATACACTCTACACTCTACACACTACACACTACACATTACACATTACACTCTACACTCTACACTCTACACACTACACATTACACACTACACACTACACATTACACTCTACACTCTACACTCTACACTCTACACACTACACATTACACTCTACACTCTACACACTACACATTACACTCTACACACTACACACTACACATTACACTCTACACTCTACACTCTACATTCTACACACTACACATTACACACTACACATTACACATTACACTCTACACTCTACACTCTACACACTACACATTACACACTACACACTACACATTACACTCTACACTCTACACACTACACATTACACTCTACACACTACACATTACACTCTACACTCTACACACTACACATTACACACTACACACTACACATTACACTCTACACTCTACACACTACACATTACACTCTACACTCTACACACTACACATTACACTCTACACTCTACACACTACACATTACACTCTACACTCTACACACTACACATTACACTCTACACTCTACACACTACACATTACACTCTACACTCTACACGCTACACATTACACACTACACACTACACAGTATATTTTGATTTGTTTAACACTTTTTTGCTTACTTTATGGTTCCATACGTGTTATTTCACAGTTCTGATGTCTTCACTATTACTCTACAATGTAGAAAATAGTAAAAATAAAGAAAAACCCTTGAATGAGTATACCAAACTTTTGACTGATACTGTATATCTCCCCCAAATATATGGGGGGGTTGGACATGATGCAGACAATTACATTGATGGAAGCTATAATCTCTCTGCAATATTACAGTTTTTGCCGATTGTTTACACACTGAAAGTGAATGCATAGACAAAAGCATCAAAACCTTAACTTTTGTAAACAAAGGCACCCAAAGTACAAACACATTTTCTGCTTTACACTTTGTTTGCCATTCTGCAACACACTTGCAAAACACTACACACTGTTTCTTACATTAGACACTTCGTTCAAGAATGAAATCTCTTGCAATCATTGGGAAAACACTTCTATTCAAAATGCAAAACATTCCTGAAATTGGCAACACCCACACACACACACACACACACACACACACACACACACACACACACACACACACACACACACACACACACACACACACACACACACACACACACACACACACACACATGAAAACACTTCTACAGTAACTGAAGATCAATTAGTCTGAGCCTTACCACTACAAATAGACCTCAAGTTAGCTCACCTCTTTTGTGAGAACTATACAAACATGGATGCAGTGAGAGCGAGAGGAAAAGGAAGAAGAAGAGGAAGAGGAAGAGAGAGAGGACTAGGAGGGGGACGAGGACAAGGACGACAAGAACAAATAAGGGGACCAGGCAATAGACGGAGACATATTTCCGACGACCTTAGAGCCACTTTGGTGGACCGTGTCATAAGTCATGGCCTGACGATGAGGGAGGCAGAGAGTCCAGCCCAACATGAGTTGCTACACAGTAGCATCCATAATACGGACATTTAGACTGGAGAACAGGTGAATGTCCCTTCAACGTTCTACACTAGACTGTACCTATGTAATTGTTGCACATCATTCTGCATCACAGTACAATACACTGTCGTCCTACAATATTAGGTCTACGCTCCTCAGTGAACAAAACAAATAGGTATAGTGCTGTGAAGTACATGTGATACAGTTGTGATGTTACTGTGCTCAGTATGACAGTACAGTATGTAAAAAACAACCTAACCAATGACATCATATTCTTGTATTTTCTAGAGAACTGCCAGGCGACCTCCTGTGGGTGGAAGGCAACGTCTGTTCACCCATCAACAGGAACTGGCCGTTGTCAATCTAGTGTTGGCCAACACCACCATCCGCCTACATCAACTACGAGAGCAAATCATCGCAGATCACACAACATTCCATAATATCAACCGTGTCAGTATGTCGACACTCTGCCACATCTTGAGTCAACACCAACTTATGATGAAGCAGCTGTACAGAGTTTCATTTGAGAGGAACAGAGTTAGAGTCAAAGATATTCACTAATACCATGTGCAAGTAATTGTCACTGTACTATACTGTAATACAGTGATGGCAGTAGATCCCTTTGTTACTGCATAGATACATTCAAACAAATCAGGTGTAATGTGAGGAGGGAGGGGGGGGGTTGTAGCTTATAGATTTGACTGAATGAGTCTGACCCAACTCACCCCCCCCCCCCCCCCCCTCCCCTTTCTTGTGTGAAAATGTAGAAATTGTAGTCCTGTGTTTTGAGTTACACCATATTCACGGTGCGGTGTCTGCATTTTCTGTTACAGAGAGTCCTGTGTTTTGAGTTACACCATATTCACGGTGCGGTGTCTGCATGTTCTGTTACAGAGAGTCCTGGACTTTGATGCAGCTGCACAGTCTCATGAGTTCATTTTCATTGATGAAGCTGGACTCAATCTAGCTAAAACCAGGCGTCGTGGCCGACATGTTATAGGACAAAGAGCCGTTGTGAATGTCCGTGGGCAGCGAGGGGGAATGTTATAGGACAAAGAGCCATTGTGAATGTCCCTGGACAGTGAGGGGGAATGTTATAGGACAAAGAGCCGTTGTGAATGTCCCTGGACAGCGTGGGGGAATGTTATAGGACAAAGAGCCGTTGTGAATGTCCCTGGGCAGCGAGGGAGAATGTTACAGGATAAAGAGCTGTTGTGAATGTCCCTGGGCAGGGTGGGGGAATGTTATAGGACAAAGAGCCGTTGTGAATGTCCCTGGGCAGCGCGGGGGAATGTTACAGGATAAAGAGCCGTTGTGAATGTCCCTGGGCAGCGAGGGGGAATGTTACAGGATAAAGAGCCGTTGTGAATGTCCCTGGGCAGCGAGGGAAATGTTATAGGACAAAGAGCCATTGTGAATGTCCCTGGGCAGCGAGGGGAAATGTTATAGGACAAAGAGCCATTGTGAATGTCCCTGGACAGCGAGGGGGAATGTTATAGGACAAAGAGCCATTGTGAATGTCCCTGGACAGCGAGGAGGAATGTTATAGGGCAAAGAGCCATTGTGAATGTCCCTGGACAGCGAGGAGGAATGTTATAGGACAAAGAGCCGTTGTGAATGTCCCTGGACAGCGAGGGGGAATGTTATAGGACAAAGAGCCGTTGTGAATGTCCCTGGGCAGCGAGGAGGAATGTTATAGGACAAAGAGCCGTTGTGAATGTCCCTGGGCAGCGAGGGGGAATGTTATAGGACAAAGAGCCGTTGTGAATGTCCCTGGGCAGCGAGGGGGAATGTTATAGGACAAAGAGCCGTTGTGAATGTCCCTGGGCAGTGTGGGGGAATGTTATAGGACAAAGAGCCATTGTGAACGTCCCTGGGCAGCGAGGAGGAATGTTATAGGACAAAGAGCCGTTGTGAATGTCCCTGGGCAGCGAGGAGGAATGTTATAGGACAAAGAGCCGTTGTGAATGTCCCTGGGCAGTGAGGGGGAATGTTACAGGACAAAGAGCCGTTGTGAATGTCCCTGGGCAGCGAGGGGGAATGTTATAGGACAAAGAGCCGTTGTGAATGTCCCTGGGCAGCGAGGGGGAATGTTACAGGACAAAGAGCCGTTGTGAATGTCCCTGGGCAGCGAGGGGAAATGTTATAGGACAAAGAGCCGTTGTGAATGTCCCTGGGCAGCGAGGGGTAATGTTACAGGACAAAGAGCCGTTGTGAACGTCCCTGGGCAGCGAGGGGAAATGTTATAGGACAAAGAGCCGTTGTGAATGTCCCTGGGCAGCGAGGGGAAATGTTATAGGACAAAGAGCCGTTGTGAATGTCCCTGGGCAGTGAGGGGGAATGTTACAGGACAAAGAGCCGTTGTGAATGTCCCTGGGCAGCGAGGAGGAATGTTATAGGACAAAGAGCCGTTGTGAACGTCCCTGGGCAGCGTGGGGAAATGTTATAGGACAAAGAGCTGTTGTGAATGTCCCTGGGCAGCGTGAGGGAATGTTATAGGACAAAGAGCCGTTGTGAATGTCCGTGGGCAGCGAGGGGGAATGTTATAGGACAAAGAGCCGTTGTGAATGTCCCTGGGCAGCAAGGGGGAATGTTATAGGACAAAGAGCCGTTGTGAATGTCCCTGGGCAGCGTGAGGGAATGTTATAGGACAAAGAGCCGTTGTGAATGTCCCTGGGCAGCGAGGGGGAATGTTATAGGACAAAGAGCCGTTGTGAATGTCCCTGGGCAGCGTGAGGGAATGTTATAGGACAAAGAGCCGTTGTGAATGTCCCTGGGCAGCGAGGGGGAATGTTATAGGACAAAGAGCCGTTGTGAATGTCCCTGGACAGCGAGGAGGAATGTTATAGGACAAAGATCCGTTGTGAATGTCCCTGGGCAGCGAGGGGAAATGTTATAGGACAAAGAGCCGTTGTGAATGTCCCTGGGCAGGGTGGGGGAATGTTAAAGGACACAGAGCCGTTGTGAATGTCCCTGGGCAGCGAGGGGGAATGTTATAGGACAAAGAGCCGTTGTGAATGTCCCTGGGCAGCGTGAGGGAATGTTATAGGACACAGAGCCGTTGTGAATGTCCCTGGGCAGCGAGGGGGAATGTTATAGGACAAAGAGCTGTTGTGAATGTCCCTGGGCAGTGAGGGGGAATGTTATAGGACAAAGAGCTGTTGTGAATGTCCCTGGGCAGCGAGGGGGAATGTTATAGGACAAAGAGCCGTTGTGAATGTCCCTGGGCAGCGAGGGGGAATGTTATAGGACAAACAGCCGTTGTGAATGTCCCTGGACAGCGAGGGGGAATGTTATAGGACAAAGAGCCGTTGTGAATGTCCCTGGGCAGTGAGGGGGAATGTTATAGGACAAAAAGCCGTTGTGAATGTCCCTGGGCAGCGAGGGGGAATGTTATAGGACAAAGAGCCGTTGTGAATGTCCCTGGGCAGTGAGGGGGAATGTTATAGGACAAAAAGCCGTTGTGAATGTCCCTGGGCAGCGAGGGGGAATGTTATAGGACACAGAGCCGTTGTGAATGTCCCTGGACAGCGTGAGGGAAATGTTATAGGACAAAGAGCTGTTGTGAATGTCCCTGGGCAGCGAGGGGGAATGTTATAGGACACAGAGCCGTTGTGAATGTCCCTGGACAGCGTGAGGGAAATGTTATAGGACAAAGAGCCGTTGTGAATGTCCCTGGGCAGCGTGAGGGAAATGTTATAGGACAAAGAGCCGTTATGAATGTCCCTGGGCAGCGAGGGGCAATTGTTATAGGACAAAGAGCCGTTGTGAACGTCCCTGGGCAGCGTGAGGGAAATGTCACCTTGTGTGCCGCCATTCGTCTGCAAGGAGTTTTCCATCACCATGCAACAATCGCTCCCTACAATACTGCACACATTATCATATTTCTGGATGCATCACCATGCAACAATCGGTCCCTACAATACTGCAACACATTATCATATTTCTGGATGCATCACCATGCCACCCTCGGTCCCTACAATACTGCAACACATTATCATATTTCTGGATGCATCACCATGCAACAATCGGTCCCTACAATACTGCAACACATAATCATATTTCTGGATGCATCACCGTGCCACTCTCGGTCCCTACAATACTGCAACACATAATCATATTTCTGGATGCATCACCGTGCCACTCTCGGTCCCTACAATACTGCAACACATAATCATATTTCTGGATGCATCACCGTGCCACTCTCGGTCCCTACAATACTGCAACACATAATCATATTTCTGGATGCATCACCGTGCCACCCTCGGTCCCTACAATACTGCAACACATAATCATATTTCTGGATGCATCACCGTGCCACTCTCGGTCCCTACAATACTGCAACACATAATCATATTTCTGGATGCATCACCATGCCACTCTCGGTCCCTACAATACTGCAACACATAATCATATTTCTGGATGCATCACCATGCCACCCTCGGTCCCTACAATACTGCACACATTATCATATTTCTGGATGCATCACCATGCAACAATCGGTCCCTACAATACTGCACACATAATCATATTTCTGGATGCATCACCGTGCCACTCTCGGTCCCTACAATACTGCAACACATTATCATATTTCTGGATGCATCACCGTGCCACCCTCGGTCCCTACAATACTGCAACACATAATCATATTTCTGGATGCATCACCGTGCCACCCTCGGTCCCTACAATACTGCAACACATAATCATATTTCTGGATGCATCACCGTGCCACCCTCGGTCCCTACAATACTGCAACACATAATCATATTTCTGGATGCATCACCGTGCCACTCTCGGTCCCTACAATACTGCAACACATAATCATATTTCTGGATGCATCACCATGCCACCCTCGGTCCCTACAATACTGCAACACATAATCATATTTCTGGATGCATCACCATGCAACAATCGGTCCCTACAATACTGCAACACATTATCATATTTCTGGATGCATCACCATGCAACAATCGGTCCCTACAATACTGCAACACATTATCATATTTCTGGATGCATCACCATGCCACCCTCGGTCCCTACAATACTGCAACACATAATCATATTTCTGGATGCATCACCGTGCCACCCTCGGTCCCTACAATACTGCAACACATTATCATATTTCTGGATGCATCACCGTGCCACTCTCGGTCCCTACAACACTACACACATAATCATATTTCTGGATGCATCACCATGCCACCCTCGGTCCCTACAATACTGCAACACATAATCATATTTCTGGATGCATCACCATGCCACCCTCGGTCCCTACAATACTGCAACACATAATCATATTTCTGGATGCATCACCATGCCACCCTCGGTCCCTACAATACTGCAACACATAATCATATTTCTGGATGCATCACCATGCCACCCTCGGTCCCTACAATACTGCAACACATTATCATATTTCTGGATGCATCACCGTGCCACTCTCGGTCCCTACAATACTGCAACACATAATCATATTTCTGGATGCATCACCATGCAACAATCGGTCCCTACAATACTGCAACACATTATCATATTTCTGGATGCATCACCGTGCCACTCTCGGTCCCTACAATACTGCAACACATAATCATATTTCTGGATGCATCACCATGCCACTCTCGGTCCCTACAATACTGCAACACATAATCGTATTTCTGGATGCATCACCGTGCCACTCTCGGTCCCTACAATACTGCAACACATAATCATATTTCTGGATGCATCACCGTGCCACTCTCGGTCCCTACAATACTGCAACACATAATCATATTTCTGGATGCACTACATAATACAGCTGTACAGGACGGACCAGAGCAGCCCAGGTTTGTTGTCATCTGGGATAATGTTAGTTTCCACCGGGCTGCTCTGGTCAGGGACTGGTTCACCAACCACAATAACTTCACAGTTGTATACTTGCCCCCTACTCCCCATTTCTCAGTCCGATTGAGGAATTATATTTGGCTTGGCGTTGGAAAGTGTATGACCGTCAACTACATGCCCGCCTGCCTCTTTTGCAAGCAATGGAAGAGGCATGCGGAGACGTTGAGGTTTTGGTCAGTCCAGGGTTGGATACGGCAAGGTGAATATTTTCCCCGTTGCCTAGCCAGGGATGACATTGCTTGTGATGTGGATGAGGTGATGTGCCAGACCCTAACAGAAGGCAGGATCCATAAACCATCCACTCCATCTGTTACAATACTCTTTTTGTTTACTATTGCGATGTAATTTTACTGTAATTAGTTTTGTTTCCGTGAGTTTACAATAACTTATTGTATTGATTACTGTACTGTAATTCAACTTTTCTTTGTGTTTTTTTGTTGTTGTAAAAACCTGCAATGGCAAAAAAAATGAGCTGTATATATTTTTTTCTGAAGCCTTTCTATTTTTGTGTTCATTGAAATGTGAGTAGATGTACTGTCTTTCACAGAAGCCTGGATGAGAACATTAAAAAGGTATACAAAGTACTGAAGACAGTGTTTTGTATGAAGTACATCAGTGTGTTGCTGCTTTGAACGAGTCATTCAAATGGTGCATGTGTGTATCATTTTGTTGCATTTTGAAAAAGGACTGTTAGGTTTTGATTGCAGAGTTCCATTTTGACACAGAAGTGAGATATTTATCTCCAAGGGTTGTGTCTTATTTGGCTTGTGTGTAGACAACAAGTGTGCAAGAAATCGCAAAAAACTGTAAAGCTCTACCCCTGATCAATTAAAAAAAAATAAAAAAATTATATATACTACCGTTCAAAAGTTGGGGGTCACTGGCAGCTTCATTTAACAGTACCCACAAAACACTAGTCTCAGCGTCAACAGTGAAGAGGTGACTCCGTGATGCTGGCCTTCTACGCAGAGTTCCTCTGTCCAGTGTCTGTGTTCTTTTGCCCATCTTAATCTTTCATTTATATTGAACAGTAGTGTACCTTTTTTTTTAAAAATAGCTTTAAAAAGCAGGCGAAGGTTTTCGTTTGGACAAGGTTGTCTAACTAAGAGAAATCATAAATCAAACAATCTATGAAATGTACGTATTTATAAAGCCCAGTCTAAAACCCCAAACAGCAAGCAATGCAGAAATAGAAGCACTCCGCTGCCCCCTTGTGCCCTCTACTGCTGGTAGGGTGTATTTATTGGAATGTTAGGTATGATGTGCAATGAATGTGGTTGATTTCTAAGGTTATGGAAAAGTGCAATGAATAGTGCCACTTTCTAGGTTTTCAATATAAATTAATGTATTTATGGTTGTTTGTAATTTTGTCTTTTAATCGTTTTCTGTGTTTTTACCATCGAGGAACACTTTGGAAACAATTGTTTTAATTAACACGTTTAAGTGCTAACCTCTGGGTCCACGTTGTACATTTTGTTGTAAATGTCTGTTACCCAATAAATTCAATTGAATATGAACTCTGTTGGATAAATCCTGCTTTTAACAACCTGCGTAGACTAATTTAGATTCCTTAAAAGGTGAGACGTTGCTGCTATCTGCTGCTAAAGTGGTGAAACACACACAGAGTACTCATTGGAAATGGGAAGTATGACAAGAAAACAGACTGTATCATCGTAATTATATTGCATTGGGGTCTGTCGTAAGTACAATTAAAATCTGTGAAGAACTTGACTATTGTAGATATTTACACCTCTGTAATGCTTGTACTGCTAAACTCTACTGCTGGAATCTGGGGTTTTAAAGAATCCAAAACAGCTACATCTATTCAAAATGCTATGTTTCTTTGGAGTGAAAAAGTTTGCTCCAAGCCTTGCTATTCAAGGAGGGTTGGGAGCTCTGTGAAAAAAGACAGAGGGGGGACATGATTAGGTTATGGAACAGCCTTATCAATATCCATGAGGACAGAATAACTCAAAAGGTTTTCAACTGGGATAAAACACATAACTACCCTTGGATGCCATATTCATGAAGCTGATCTACAACATATATTTAGAAATAAGTTAGGATGCAATGCAAAATGAGCAAACCCAAGTTAACCCTTAGCTACAAAGAAAAATTGTTGACAGATACAGTATATGGCTAAAAACCAAAACTTATAACCAGATCAATATCTTATCTAACAAGAAATCAAAGGCCCTTGTGTGCCCAGTTAAGAACGTGGAGACAGAAGATGGCCCTATTTGGTAAAAGACAATGCCCATATTATGGCAAGGGTGGCTATTTGAAGAATCTCAAAATATAAAATATATTTAGATTTGTTTAACACAGTTTTGGTTCAATTCCAGGCTGTATCACAACCGGATGTGATTGGGAGCCCCATAGGGCGGTGCACAATTGGCCCAGCGTCATAAGGGTTTGGCCGGGGTAGGCCGTCATTGTAAATAAGAATTTGTTCACAACTGACTTGCCTGGTTAAATAAAAAAGTAGAATCCCCTGCATTCACTAAGTCTTTGATCAATGGTAATAGATTTACATTTTGACATTTGAGTTGCATAATATTGGATAATGAACATGTAGCCTGCTGTAGTTTTTTAATGTTCCGTCATAATGCCCTAAAGGGATATTTGTGAGATTCTGGACATGTTTCTACTTACCCAGAGTCAGATGAACTCGTGGATACCCTTCTTATGTCTCCGCGTGCAGTATGAATGAAGATAGAGGTAGTTTCGCGAGCCAATGCTAACTAGTGTTAGCGCAATGACTGGAAGTCTATAGGTACGCTAGCGTATCCCTTTAAATTAACATAACTTGGAGCTTGAAATATCACAATTGTCGTAAAGACAACTTAAAATGTACGTCCGTAATGTCACACTGTCAGTCTCCGGAGTGACCACAGTGATGATCCACTTATTGGCAAATATACAGTGCCTTGCGAAAGTATTCGGCCCCCTTGAACTTTGCGACCTTTTGCCACATTTCAGGCTTCAAACATAAAGATATAAAACTGTATTTTTTTGTGAAGAATCAACAACAAGTGGGACACAATCATGAAGTGGAACGACATTTATTGGATATTTCAAACTTTTTTAACAAATCAAAAACTGAAAAATTGGGCGTGCAAAATTATTCAGCCCCTTTACTTTCAGTGCAGCAAACTCTCTCCAGAAGTTCAGTGAGGATCCCTGAATGATCCAATGTTGACCTAAATGACTAATGATGATAAATACAATCCACCTGTGTGTAATCAAGTCTCCGTATAAATGCACCTGCACTGTGATAGTCTCAGAGGTCCGTTAAAAGCGCAGAGAGCATCATGAAGAACAAGGAACACACCAGGCAGGTCCGAGATACTGTTGTGAAGAAGTTTAAAGCCGGATTTGGATACAAAAATATTTCCCAAGCTTTAAACATCCCAAGGAGCACTGTGCAAGCGATAATATTGAAATGGAAGGAGTATCAGACCACTGCAAATCTACCAAGACCTGGCCGTCCCTCTAAACCTTCAGCTCATACAAGGAGAAGACTGATCAGAGATGCAGCCAAGAGGCCCATGATCACTCTGGATGAACTGCAGAGATCTACAGCTGAGGTGGGAGACTCTGTCCATAGGACAACAATCAGTCGTATATTGCACAAATCTGGCCTTTATGGAAGAGTGGCAAGAAGAAAGCCATTTCTTAAAGATATCTATAAAAAGTGTCGTTTAAAGTTTGCCACAAGCCACCTGGGAGACACACCAAACATGTGGAAGAAGGTGCTCTGGTCAGACGAAACCAAAATTGAACTTTTTGGCAACAATGCAAAACGTTATGTTTGGCGTAAAAGCAACACAGCTGAACACACCATCTCCACTGTCAAACATGGTGGTGGCAGCATCATGGTTTGGGCCTGCTTTTCTTCAGCAGGGACAGGGAAGATGGTTAAAATTGATGGGAAGATGGATGGAGCCAAATACAGGACCATTTTGGAAGAAAACCTGATGGAGTCTGCAAAAGACCTGAGACTGGGACGGAGATTTGTCTTCCAACAAGACAATGATCCAAAACATAAAGCAAAATCTACAATGGAATGGTTCAAAAATAAACAAATCCAGGTGTTAGAGTCAAAGTCCAGACCTGAATCCAATCGAGAATCTGTGGAAAGAACTGAAAACTGCTGTTCACAAATGCTCTCCATCCAACCTCACTGAGCTCGAGCTGTTTTGCAAGGAGGAATGGGAAAAAATGTCAGTCTCTCGATGTGCAAAACTGATAGAGACATACCCCAAGCGACTTACAGCTGTAATCGCAGCAAAAGGTGGCGCTACAAAGTATTAACTTAAGGGGGCTGAATAATTTTGCACGCCCAATTTTTCAGTTTTTGATTTGTTAAAAAAGTTTGAAATATCCAATAAATGTCGTTCCACTTCATGATTGTGTCCCACTTGTTGTTGATTCTTCACAAAAAAATACAGTTTTATATCTTTATGTTTGAAGCCTGAAATGTGGCAAAAGGTCGCAAAGTTCAAGGGGGCCGAATACTTTCGCAAGGCACTGTATGAATAGAAATACAATAATGATGACAAAATGTTGGATTTAAATGGAAAGACACAATTAATCAGTGACAAGTCTGGCATTGCAACCGGGGAAACTTCTGTCCCTCCATCCACTCCCCTCTGTCAACTGACGCACTGCTCCTCTGACATGGGGCGGACCCATTCTCATCCAATCAGTTGGTAAATGCTGTATATCAAAACTGTGGTCCAATGTCTATTTTAATTCTAATTACAGACATTTATCCAGTTACCAGTTAAGTGATTGCAATCCCATGGATGGAGTTGACCCCGAGCATGACTGTGACCTGATTTTACTTAAATCCCTATACATGCCACTACAGTGTACAGGAAGTATAGTCCTCCCCGTCATCCATACAGGTTGTATCACAACCGTCCGTGATTCCGAGCCCCGTAGGGCGGTGCACAAATGGCCCAAACACTGGCTCAGGCATCGCTCCAGAATCTCCCATAAGTGTTCAATTGGGTTGAGATCTGGTGACTGAGATGGCCATGGCATATGGTTTACATTATTTTCATGCTCATCAAACCATTCAGCGACCGACCACTCCTGCCCTGTGATCGGGGGCATTGTCATACTATGGGGGCATATCCACGGCAGCCAAAATAATGGTTTGCCCAGCATTTTTATACATGACCCTAAGAATGATGGGATGTTAATTGCTTAATTAACTCAGGAGCTACACCTGTGTGCAAGCACCTGCTTTCATTCTGCTTTGTAGCTAGCGGAGGCTGCACATAATAATGTCTGGACCGAAGCAAATGGAATGGCATCAAACCACGTGTTTGGTGTATTTGATACCATTCCACTGATTCCACTCTAGCCATTACCACGAGCCCGTCCTCCCGAATTAAGGTGCCACCAACCTCCTGTGTTTGTATCTCTCATTTATGTGTTTCTATGATTTGGAAGTTATCTGTATGTAACTGTATGAGAAACGTAGTCATCCCTGTCACCCTACATTTCCATCATTAATGTCACGTTCCAGAATGATTTAGTTTCCTGCTGTGTGAGCCTTTCCCCGTAAGATTACAGCCTGGTCCCAGGGGCCAAAGAGGATGTCAGTGTAGTCAGTCTTTGCAGTCAAACATGTTGGAATGAGCCCCCCCCACACACACTTTTCAGCATATATCAAATAAATGGTACGTGGTCACAGTTACAGTTCACACATTGGTAGTGACGTATGCAAGTCTATATGTGTACTGTAGCTATACTGTACATTAATTGCAAACCTTATAGTTATCTCAAGTGAAGGTCATTTTTCTATGAGTCATGTCAGGAGGAAGTCATTATTAACATGTTAGGAAGCAATGCTGAGAAACCCTCTTCAACCCCTGACGACTAAGCCAATACAGTCTGAGATAGTCATCGCATGGAGCCTACGAAACCTTTTTTCCCCTTGACAAAGGAGAGTTTCTCGTTGCTACGTGGGTGGACATTTCAAACATTGCATTCATTTGCTAAGAGGGGTTCTCCTTTCTACTTGCTCTCTGTGCTCTGTGGCTAAGGTGGTATAATGGGAAAAGGAGCTGTGATCACTGGGCACATCACTTCATTTCAATGTGGATAATGATATAATATTTGGTTGAGACATTGATCAACCTATATTCACCCACTCAAAAAGACAGCTAAAAGCTAGTTGAATTTCCAATGTGTCATTATTATGCTTTCAACCATCTAGAAGCACAATCAAATTCCAATGGATAAACAACGTCAGATTTTTGGTTTACCCAAATATCTATCACTGAGCTTTCAAACATTTTAAAGCACAGCAAGGTTAAAATGTGAATAGCATGTCAGATATTTTATTTATTTATACAACAACTTAATGTGTTATCACCGTGCTTCATCTAATAGCAGAACCATGACCTGGAATGTAGTTGAGATTACATTAAAAGAACATGGTGCAAGTGATCAATGCTGTTCGAGATTATGCACAGATTATTACAACAATTGTTAATCTCCACAGACCTGCGATTAACTATGCATGCTATATTGAACATGCATGCGTTATATTATTACTTAAGAAGACATTTAGAGAACCAGTCAAAAGTTTGGACACACCTACTCATTCAAGGGTTTTTCTTTCATTTTACTATTTTCTACATTGTAGAATAACAGGGAAGACATCAAACCTATGAAACAACACATATGGAATCATGTAGTAACCAAAAAAGTGTTAAACAAATCTAAATATATTTTAGATTTTAGATTATTTAAAGTGGCCAACTTTGCCTTGATGACAGCTTTGCACACTCTTGGCATTCTCTCAACCAGCTTCACCGGAATGCTTTTCCAACAGTCTTGTAAAGCTTCCCACATATGCTGAGGACTTGTTGGCTGCTTTTGCTTCACTCTGCGGTCCATCTCATCCCAAACCATCTCAATTGGGTTGATGTCTGGTGATTGTGGAGGCCAGGTCATCTGATTCAGCACTCTTTCACTCTTCTTCTTGGTGGAGTTAACTCTAATGAACTTGTCCTCTGCAGCAGAGGTAACTCTGGTTATTCCTTTCCTGTGGCGGTCCTTATGAGAGCCAGTTTCATCAGGGCGCTTGATGGTTTTTTGCGACTGTACTTGAAGAAACTTTCAACGTTTTTGAAAAGTTCCGTATTGACTTACCTTCATGTCTTAAAGTAATGATGGACTGTGGTACAAATTCAACATATTTTATACAAGGTTTGTTTACGTTGAAATGTGGTGACAATCCCGTGGCTGAAATTTCCCCCTCAAAACAAGAGTTTATTGTTGACTTTTTTCAAATCCAATGTATTTTTCACATAGATTCCACTTCACAATACATTGACAAAATGAAGTTGAAACAACCAGTTTGTGCTCAGTGTGAAACCACTGATCTTGAGTTTGAAGAGTTGAGCGGCAAATTAAATTAAATCAAATTGTATTTATCACATGCACTGAATACAACTGGTGTCGACATTACAGTGTAATGCTTGCTTATGAACCTTTCCCAACGATGCAGAGTTTCAAAAAAGAACAACAATAAATAAAACAGGAACTAACACAAGAGGAATAAAATAAAATACACAAAAATGTAGCTATCGACAGGGAGTACCAGTACCAGATTAATGTGGAGCTATAGACAGGAAGTACCAGTACCAGATCAATGTGGAGCTATAGACAGGGAGTACCAGTACCAGATTAATGTGGAGCTATAGACAGGAAGTACCAGTACCAGATCAATGTGGAGCTATAGACAGGGAGTACCAGTACCAGATTAATGTGGAGCTATAGACAGGAAGTACCAGTACCAGATCAATGTGGAGCTATAGACAGGGAGTACCAGTACCAGATCAATGTGGAGCTATAGACAGGGAGTACCAGTACCAGATCAATGTGCAGCTATAGACAGGGAGTACCAGATCAATGTGCATCTATAGACAGGGAATACCAGTACCAGATCAATGTGCAGAGGTATAGACAGGGAGTACCAGATCAATGTGCAGAGGTATATACAGGGAGTACCAGTACCAGATCAATGTGCAGAGGTATATACAGGGAGTACCAGATCAATGTGCATCTATAGACAGGGAGTACCAGTACCAGATCAATGTGCAGAGGTATAGACAGGGAGTACCAGATCAATGTGCAGAGGTATATACAGGGAGTACCAGTACCAGATCAATGTGCAGAGGTATAGACAGGGAGTACCAGATCAATGTGCAGAGGTATAAACTGGGAGTACCAGATCAATGTGCAGAGGTATATACAGGGAGTACCAGATCAATGTGCAGAGGTATAAACAGGAAGTACCAGATCAATGTGCAGAGGTATATACAGGGAGTACCAGATCAATGTGCAGAGGTATAGACAGGGAGTACCAGATCAATGTGCAGAGGTATAAACAGGAAGTACCAGATCAATGTGCAGAGGTATATACAGGGAGTACCAGATCAATGTGCAGAGGTATAGACAGGGAGCACCAGATCAATGTGCAGAGGTATAAACTGGGAGTACCAGATCAATGTGCAGAGGTATAAACTGGGAGTACCAGATCAATGTGCAGAGGTATAAACTGGGAGTACCAGATCAATGTGCAGAGGTATAAACTGGGAGTACCAGATCAATGTGCAGAGGTATAAACTGGGAGTACCAGATCAATGTGCAGAGGTATAAACTGGGAGTACCAGATCAATGTGCAGAGGTATAAACTGGGAGTACCAGATCAATGTGCAGAGGTATAAACTGGGAGTACCAGATCAATGTGCAGAGGTATAAACTGGGAGTACCAGATCAATGTGCAGAGGTATAAACAGGAAGTACCAGATCAATGTGCAGAGGTATAAACAGGAAGTACCAGATCAATGTGCAGAGGTATAAACAGGAAGTACCAGATCAGTGTGCAGAGGTACGGGGTACTTGAGGTAGATTTGTACATGAAGGCAAAATGACCAGATAATAAGAATAGATAATAATAATAAGAGTCAAATAAACAACAGAGCAGCAACAGCACATTATTCATGTAAGAGTGAGTGAGTGAGTGTCTGTTTATGGATGTGTGTTTGTGTTGTGTCGGTATGCATGTGTGTGTGTGTCTGTTTATGCATGTGTGTTTGTGTTGTGTCGGTATGCATGTGTGTGTGTGTGTGTGTGCGTATGTAGTGTTTGAATGTGTGAGGGTTTTGTGTGGGAGTGACAGTTTAGTGTGTGTGTATATGGTGTGTATATATAGTCTAGTGAGTGTGTGTATATGGTGTGTATATATAGTCTAGTGAGTGTGTGTATATTGTCATGTACTGTCATGTTGTGTCTTGTCTCTGTCCTTTCCCTTCACCCTGTCTCCCTCTGCTGGTCGTTGTTAGGTTACCTTTTCTCCCCCGCTTTCCCCCAGCTGTTCCTTGTCTCCTCTGACTACCCATTCACCCCGTTTCCCACCTGTTCCCTTTTTCCCTCTGATTAGGTCCCTATATCTCTCTCTGTTTCTGTTCCTGTCCTTGTCGGATTCTTGTTTGTTGTGTTTCATGCCTGAGCCAGACTATCGTCATGTTTGCTGTAACCTTGTCCTGTCCTGTCGGAATCTGCCGGTCTATCTGAGCCTACCACAGTTTGGTTATTAAAGAAGCTCTGTTTAAGTTAGTTCGCTTTTGGGTCCTCATTCACTCACCGTAACAGAAGAATCCGACCAAGAATGGACCCAGCGACTTCGGATCCTCTCCACTCAGCCGTCGAGATCCAGGGAGCGATGCTAGGCAGACACGAGCAGGAATTGTCTGCTGCTCGACATGCCGTTGAGACCCTGGCCACCCAAGTCTCCAACCTCACAGAACAGGTTCACCATCTCCGCCTCGATCCACCGGCCACTTCCAGGGCTTTCGAATCTCCGGAGCCCAGAATCAATAACCCGCCGTGTTACTCTGGGGAGCCCACTGAATGCCGCTCGTTCCTCACCCAGTGTGATATTGTGTTTTCTCTCCAGCCCAACACTTACTCCAGGAGCACTGCTCGTGTCGCCTACGTCATATCTCTCCTTATTGGACGGGCTCGTGAGTGGGGCACGGCAATCTGGGAGGCAAGGGCTGAGTGTACTAACCAGTATCAGGACTTTAAGGAGGAGATGATACGGGTTTTTGATCGATCTGTTTTTGGGGAGGAGGCTTCCAGGGCCCTGTCTTCCCTATGTCAAGGTAATCGATCCATAACAGACTACTCTATTGAGTTTCGCACTCTTGCTGCCTCCAGTGGCTGGAACGAGCCGGCTTTGCTCGCTCGTTTTCTGGAGGGTCTCCGCGCAGAGGTAAAGGATGAGATTCTCTCCCGGGAGGTCCCTTCCAGCGTGGATTCCCTGATTGAACTCGCTATTCGCATTGAGCGACGGGTTGATCTTCGTCACCGAGCTCGTGGAAAGGAGCTCGCGTTCTCCGTTGCCCCCCTCTCCGCATCACTACCATCTTCCTCTGCCGGCTCGGGAGCTGAGCCTATGCAGCTGGGAGGTATCCGCATCTCGACTAAGGAGAGGGAACGGAGAATCACCAACCGCCTCTGTCTCTATTGCGGTTCTGCTGGTCATTTTGTCACTTCATGTCCAGTAAAAGCCAGAGCTCATCAGTAAGCGGAGGGCTACTGGTGAGCGCTACTACTCCTGTCTCTCCTTCAAGATCCTGCACTACCTTGTCGGTCCATCTACGCTGGACCGGTTCGTCAGCTTCCTGCAGTGCCTTAATAGACTCTGGGGCGGAGGGCTGTTTTATGGACGAGACCTGGGCTCGGGAACATGACATTCCTCTCAGACAGTTAAGGGAGTCCACGGCCTTGTTCGCCCTGGATGGTAGTCCTCTCCCCAGGATTCAGCGTGAGACGCTACCTTTAACCCTCACTGTTTCTGGTAATCATAGCGAAACCATTTCTTTTTTGATTTTTCGTTCACCTTTTACACCTGTTGTTTTGGGCCATCCCTGGCTAGTTTGTCATAATCCTTCCATTAATTGGTCTAGTAATTCTATCCTCTCCTGGAACGTCTCTTGTCATGTGAAATGTTTAATGTCTGCTATCCCTCCTGTTTCCTCTGTCTCTTCTTCACAGGAGGAGCCTGGTGATTTGACAGGGGTGCCGGAGGAATATCACGATCTGCGCACGGTGTTCAGTCGGTCCAGGGCCACCTCTCTTCCTCCACACCGGTCGTATGATTGTAGTATTGATCTCCTTCCGGGAACCACTCCCCCCCGGGGTAGACTATACTCTCTGTCGGCTCCCGAACGTAAGGCTCTCGAGGATTATTTGTCTGTAGCTCTTGACGCCGGTACCATAGTCCCCTCCTCCTCTCCCGCCGGAGCGGGGTTTTTTTTTGTCAAGAAGAAGGACGGGTCTCTGCGCCCCTGCATAGATTATCGAGGGCTGAATGACATAACAGTTAAGAATCGTTATCCGCTTCCTCTTATGTCTTCAGCCTTCGAGATCCTGCAGGGAGCCAGGTTTTTCACTAAGTTGGACCTTCGTAACGCTTACCATCTCGTGCGCATCAGGGAGGGGGACGAGTGGAAGACGGCGTTTAACACTCCGTTAGGGCACTTTGAATACCGGGTTCTTCCTTTCGGCCTCGCTAACGCTCCAGCTGTCTTTCAGGCATTAGTCAATGATGTCCTGAGAGACATGCTGAACATCTTTGTTTTCGTTTACCTTGACGATATCCTGATTTTTTCACCGTCACTCCAGATTCATCTTCAGCACGTTCGACGTGTCCTCCAGCGCCTTTTAGAGAATTGTCTTTTTGTGAAGGCTGAGAAGTGCACTTTTCATGCCTCCTCCGTCACATTTCTCGGTTCTGTTATTTCCGCTGAAGGCATTAAGATGGATCCCGCTAAGGTCCAAGCTGTCATTGATTGGCCCGCCCCTAAGTCACGCGTCGAGCTGCAGCGCTTTCTCGGCTTCGCGAACTTCTATCGTCGTTTCATCCGTAATTTCGGTCAGGTGGCAGCTCCTCTCACAGCCCTCACTTCTGTCAAGACGTGCTTTAAGTGGTCCGTTTCCGCCCAGGGAGCTTTTGATCTCCTCAAGAATCGTTTTACATCCGCTCCTATCCTTGTTACACCTGACGTCTCTAGACAGTTCGTTGTCGAGGTTGACGCGTCAGAGGTGGGCGTGGGAGCCATTCTTTCTCAGCGCTCCCTCTCTGACGACAAGGTCCACCCATGCGCGTATTTTTCTCATCGCCTGTCGCCGTCGGAACATAACTATGATGTGGGAAACCGCGAACTGCTCGCCATCCGGTTAGCCCTAGGCGAATGGCGACAGTGGTTGGAGGGGGCGACCGTTCCTTTTGTCGTTTGGACTGACCATAGGAACCTTGAGTACATCCGTTCTGCCAAACGACTTAATGCGCGTCAGGCGCGTTGGGCGCTGTTTTTCGCTCGTTTCGAGTTCGTGATTTCTTATCGTCCGGGCTCTAAGAACACCAAGCCTGATGCTTTATCTCGTCTCTTCAGTTCTTCAGTAGCCTCCACTGACCCCGAGGGGATTCTCCCTGAGGGGCGTGTTGTCGGGTTGACTGTCTGGGGAATTGAGAGGCAGGTAAAGCAAGCGCTCACTCACACTCCGTCGCCGCGCGCTTGTCCTAGGAACCTTCTTTTCGTTCCCGTTCTTACTCGTCTGGCCGTTCTTCAGTGGGCTCACTCTGCCAAGTTAGCCGGCCACCCTGGCGTTCGGGGTACGCTTGCTTCCATTCGCCAGCGTTTTTGGTGGCCCACCCGGGAGCATGACACGCGTCGTTTCGTGGCTGCTTGTTCGGTCTGCGCGCAGACTAAGTCCGGTAACTCCCCTCCTGCCGGCCGTCTCAGGCCGCTTCCCATTCCCTCTCGACCGTGGTCTCACATCGCCTTAGATTTTGTCACCGGACTGCCTTCGTCAGCGGGGAAGACTGTTATTCTTACGGTTGTCGATAGGTTCTCTAAGGCGGCTCATTTCATTCCCCTTGCTAAGCTTCCTTCTGCTAAAGAGACGGCACAAATCATCATCGAGAATGTTTTCAGAATTCATGGCCTTCCGTCAGACGTCGTTTCGGACAGAGGTCCGCAATTCACGTCTCAATTTTGGAGGGAGTTTTGCCGTTTGATTGGGGCTTCCGTCAGTCTCTCTTCCGGCTTTCACCCCCAGTCTAACGGTCAAGCAGAACGGGCCAATCAGACTATTGGTCGCATCTTACGCAGTCTTTCTTTTCGCAACCCTGCGTCTTGGTCAGAACAGCTCCCCTGGGCAGAATACGCCTACAACTCGCTTCCTTCGTCTGCGACCGGGCTATCTCCTTTTCAGAGTAGCCTCGGGTACCAGCCTCCGCTGTTCTCATCTCAGTTCGCCGAGTCCAGCGTCCCCTCCGCTCAGGCTTTTGTCCAACGTTGCGAGCGCACCTGGAGGAGGGTCAGGTCTGCACTTTGCCGTTATAGGACGCAGACTGTGAGGGCTGCTAATAAGCGTAGAACTAAGAGTCCTAGATATTGTCGCGGTCAGAGAGTTTGGCTCTCCACTCAGAACCTTCCCCTTAAGACGGCTTCTCGCAAGTTGACCCCGCGGTTCATTGGTCCGTTCCGTATTTCTCGGGTCATTAATCCTGTCGCAGTTCGACTTCTTCTTCCGCGATACCTTCGTCGCGTCCACCCGGTCTTCCATGTCTCCTGTATTAAGCCCGTTCTTCGCGCCCCCGCTCGTCTTCCCCCCCCCCCCCCCATCCTTGTCGAGGGCGCACCCATCTACAGGGTCCGCAGGATTTTGGACATGCGTCCTCGGGGCCGTGGTCACCAGTACCTCGTTGATTGGGAGGGGTACGGTCCTGAGGAGAGGAGTTGGGTTCCCTCTCGGGACGTGCTGGACCGTGCGCTGATCGAGGATTTCCTCCGTTGCCGCCATGTTTCCTCCTCGAGTGCGCCAGGAGGCGCTCGGTGAGTGGGGGGGTACTGTCATGTACTGTCATGTTGTGTCTTGTCTCTGTCCTTTCCCTTCACCCTGTCTCCCTCTGCTGGTCGTTGTTAGGTTACCTTTTCTCCCCCGCTTTCCCCCAGCTGTTCCTTGTCTCCTCTGACTACCCATTCACCCCGTTTCCCACCTGTTCCCTTTTTCCCTCTGATTAGGTCCCTATATCTCTCTCTGTTTCTGTTCCTGTCCTTGTCGGATTCTTGTTTGTTGTGTTTCATGCCTGAGCCAGACTATCGTCATGTTTGCTGTAACCTTGTCCTGTCCTGTCGGAATCTGCCGGTCTATCTGAGCCTACCACAGTTTGGTTATTAAAGAAGCTCTGTTTAAGTTAGTTCGCTTTTGGGTCCTCATTCACTCACCGTAACATATATAGTCTAGTGAGTGTGTGTATATGGTGTGTATATAGTCTAGTGAGTGTGTGTATATAGTCTAGTGAGTGTGTGTATATAGTCTAGTGAGTGTGTGTATATGGTGTGTATATAGTCTAGTGAGTGTGTGTATATGGTGTGTATATATAGTCTAGTGAGTGTGTGTATATAGTCTAGTGAGTGTGTATATATAGTCTAGTGAGTGTGTGTATATAGTCTAGTGAGTGTGTGTATATGGTGTGTATATAGTCTAGTGAGTGTGTGTATATGGTGTGTATATAGACTCGTGAGTGTGTGTATATGGTGTGTATATAGTCTAGTGAGTGTGTGTATATGGTGTGTATATAGTCTAGTGAGTGTGTGTATATGGTGTGTATATAGACTAGTGAGTGTGTATATAGTCTAGTGAGTGTGTGTATATGGTGTGTATATAGACTAGTGAGTGTGTATATATGGTGTGTATATATAGTCTAGTGAGTGTGTATATATGGTGTGTATATATAGTCTAGTGAGTGTGTGTATATGGTGAGTATATAGTCTAGTGAGTGTGTGTATATGGTGTGTATAGTCTAGTGAGTGTGTGTATATGGTGTGTATATATAGACTAGTGAGTGTGTGTATATGGTGTGTATATAGTCTAGTGAGTGTGTGTATATGGTGTGTATAGTCTAGTGAGTGTGTGTATATGGTGTGTATATATAGACTAGTGAGTGTGTGTATATGGTGTGTATATAGACTAGTGAGTGTGCGTAGGTTCAGTGCAATATATAGTCAGTGCAGATAGATCGGGAGACCATTTAGCGGTCTGGCTATTTTGCAGTCTTATGGCTTGGGGGTATAAACTGTCTCGGAGCCGGTTGGTCCGAGAGCTGATGTTCTGGTGCCGTTTGCCGGACGGTAGAAGAGTGAACAGTTTATGACTTGGCTGGAGTCCTTGGCAATTATTTTCAGCCTCCTGAGGGGGAAGAGGCGCTGCCGTGCCCTTTTCACGACTGTGTGGGTGTGTGTGGTCCATTTTAAGTCCTTAGTGATGTGGGCGCCAAGGAACTTGAAGCTCTCGACTCGCTCTACAACAGCCCTGTCGATGTGAATGGGGGCATGTTCTACCCTCTGTTTTCTATAGGCCACGATCAGCTCCTTGGTTTAATTGCAGTTGAGGGAGAGGTTGTTGTTCTGGCACCATGCTGTTAACTCTCTGAGCTCCTCCCTGTAGACGGACTCATCGGCATCGGTGATCCGGCCTACCACCGTCGTGTCGTCAACAAACTTGATGATGGTGTTAAAGTCGTGCGTGGCCACGCAGTCGTGGGTGAAAAGGGAGTACAGGAGGGGTCTAAGCACACACCCCTGAGAGTCCCCTGTGTTAAGGCTCAGCATGGCGGAGGTGCCTACCTTCAGCACCTGGGGCCAGCACGTCAAAAAATCAGGAATAGGCAGAGAAGTAACTCTTTGATGCTAATGGTTAATTGACAAAAGTAACAAAGGTAGATTGGTGCATCAGGCTGACATATTGCCTGAAACCTAAAGACATATGTTAGCCGCCCAAGCTAATGTCTAGGCTTACACTCAGAGGACTAAGAACTCGGACACACAGCGATAACAAATAGATAAAAGCAGTGGTTGGCCGTCCTATTGCCTCTGACCAGATTATCCTCCGTAATTTTCTTTACATTTTCTTTACATTTCCTGACCAAGTGTTGAACCGGAGTAAATCGGCACTGTTCGTCAACAACAAGCAGGTGATCATCGTTTTTTTGCCGATGTTGTCGCAGTGTCTGAACCCCAAATACAATCTTGTGGTGTCCAGGAGATCCAAATTCAATCCCAGTCAGCCACATAGGTGCCCTGATGTGGATTAGTCTGTGAGGGGGACGAGGTCAAAAGGGGTTGAAGTGGTTCAGTGGTTCACCCTTGCACCCTTGCATGCGTTAGCTCCTCGGGCTAATATCTAAGCTTTAGCTCAGTGGGCTAACACAGTCCTTGGATGCACACAAAACACAGAGGTTTGAACCCTATCGTTCATGTATTATGTAAGTGAGCTTTCACCCAATGGCCCGTTTTGCAGTGTGGCAGAACCCATTTTGCTAAGTAAGTGCAGCTAGTAAACAAAATCCGAGATGTCATTGAATCAAAGTTTGACATGTCTTGTGTTATGGCGACTTGACCAGTAAGAAAGTCTACAAGTTCACCAATACATCCGCAAGCGTTTGAACTCTCTGGAACTGTCCCGGGAACTAGGCCTGTTAGCATCAAGCTAATTGGAGAAGCAGAAAACATGCAGTGTAGACTTGGTGGTGTGTAGGCTCGCATTATTTGACATTATTATGGTATAATGAAAGGGACAGACTTTCTCCTCTGTTGCCCTCAACGTTGCCCTCGGTGACACCAATGTGACATCCCTCCCCTGTTGTTTACAAGCACTTATCTGTGTTCCCACTCATCCTGGTTTTTCACAAGGCAACCTCAGAATCAGAAAGGATGCATTAGTTGAGTACTGAAGTTAATCAATTCCTATAAAATAGCTTTCTTCTCTCTGCAAGCTGATTTCTGACAATGTTCCCAATTAGCATTCTGTGTACTAGCATCCCACTGTTATGGTTTTCTCCACGGATCGGCCATCTTGTTTCTCGGCTAGGGAAGGAGTGCCCCTTGCCACCTGTAGAGTTTTCTGTGAAAAAAGTTATGCAATTTTAGGCTATGTCTGAGGTAATCAAGTACTATCTGATGAGCTATAAATTCCATTTATAATTCTGAGAATTATTAGCAAATAAAACATTGAGAAAGTGTTAGTTCCTGGCTGTACCTGTCCCCAGTCTTTGAAACTTTGAATGCCTGACTATGAAAAGCCAACTGACATTGAATCCTGAAGTGTTGAACTGTTAACCCTCTATAGCCATCATGGTTATTATTTGACCCTGCTGATCATCTATGAACGTTTGAGCATCTTGAAAACGATCTGGCCTTAAGGCCACATGTACTCTTAAACCTCTACCTGGTAGAGACAGAATAGGACTGGCCACCCTACGGAGCGTGATTACTCTCTAGGATTTTTCCTAGGTTTCTGCCTTTCTAGGGAGTTTTTCCAGGCTACTGTGCTTCTACCTCTGTTATTCCTAGCCACTGTGCTTCTGCCTCTGTTCTTCCTGGCCACTGTGCTTCTACCTCTGTTCGTTCTAGCTACTGTGTTTCTGCCTCTTTTCTTCCTGGCCACTGTGCTTCTACCTCTGTTCGTTCTAGCTACTGTGTTTCTACCTCTGTTCTTCCTAGCCACTGTGCTTCTACCTCTGTTCTTCCTGGCCACTGTGCTTCTACCTCTGTTCGTTCTGGCTACTGTGCTTCTGCCTCTGTTCTTCCTGGCCACTGTGCTTCTACCTCTGTTCGTTCTGGCTACTGTGTTTCTGCCTCTTTTCTTCCAGGCCACTGTGCTTCTACCTCTGCATTGCTTGCTCTATGGGGTTTTTGACCAGGTATCTACTGACGTAAAAAGGGCTTTATAAAATAGACTTGATTGATTGATTGAGTTCATTTGCATGACATACTCCTGGTAGAATGCAAGGGTCAAATATGTTTGGCCCAATAATACACTTTTTTTGATTAACACTAACAACTGTTAGTGGTAAAGTAGTTCTTACTAGTTCTTAATTTAAAAAATATATATATATAAGCAGTGTATCAGGAACATTATCCTCATATTCAACACTCAATCATAAAAATAAAAAAAAGATTTATAAGCAGATCAAACTCATTGGTTGAAATCGTCGTTTTGACCACATTTGGCCAACAGTATTTCATTTCATTCAGAACAGAAACTTCTCTTGTAGCACACAATGAGTGAAAAACAAGGGCTGCATTCATTTATAGCAAGCTGTCTGTTTAAAATCCACAGCTTGGTAGCATCTGGTATGTCATTAAGACCCATGGGCAATGTATCAGCGACAGTATCCTCTTACTCAACACCTGACTGCATGGATTACATTGCGAGACCACGTGCTTCAATTATTATTCCAACAGAAGCTAGAACGGTGTTTGTATAACAGAGTTCAAAAGGATTTCATCTTAGGCAAAAGCTTTGCAAAAACCCCACAAATATCTGGTTGACATTTGATCCTCCGCAGATAAGCTGTGCCTGATCATTTATCCACATAGGCTTAACATCTTAGTTGTGATGCATGAGGTTGGACTCCACCTGTTCTGTCAGACAGTCAGTCAGATGGTTGAATACTGATGACTTCTAGATCCACTGCCAGATGGTTAGAATTCAAAGCCTTGTCTGCAGCTCTGACACAAAACCAAAAATCATCTAATTGACTAAGAGATTTCCTTGGCTTTGGTTCTGATTGAGACTAAATTAGTTGTCTCGTTTATTTAGTTACAGGTAATTGACTAAAAATAAATACTAGAAGAGTCAACAGTCGCACACGACTATGTAATAATAGAGGTAATATTGTCACGAAGAAGATGCCTTCATCCAAAGCGACTAGCAGAACTGTCGACATTGATGGTGACACATAGATATTTTCAGTATGTGGCCCATGCAGAAGTCAAATCCACAACCCTCTCACTGGGTACACACTGGTTGAATCAACTTGGTTTCTATGTCATTTTAATGAAATGACTTTGACCCAACGATGGAATAGACATTGAATTTAAGTCTGTGCCCAGTGGGCTGGTTTGGCAGCTGTTGGAACCATGTCCCTTAACTGATTGGTCTAAATGTCTCTCTATTTACGTGGATGGACCGCCCTTCAAGCGGGGAGTAAGACTGCAAACTGGTTCCCGGGGTCCAGTCAAATATTTGGCGTGGAAGCTTTGGGACCAGACAAATTAACATTCCAAAATTTCCCATTGACGATTTCCCACTCTTAAGGCTAAAGGTCTTGCTGCCCAAAACTCTCATTTTAAGATGAGATGAGAAATTCCACCACCACAAGAGGACGGGAAATTGTGGGGAGTCCAACTCCCAGATGAATCCATAAAGTCATAATCAAAACAGTGTCACAGATGAGAAAGCTGAACTCTTAAAGACAAACATTTCAAAGTTGCCAAACATGTTAAAATGCTTTTTTGTGCTTCTTGGTTGCGTAAGGAGACTATTCTGACCTACTCCTATCAAGATTACATTATTTTAGTGGAAAGATAGTCACCTTGTCTGTAAATGTTGTGTGTGTAAGTGTGTCACTCTCTCTTGTTCACAACTCCTGACATTTAATCCTAGTAAAAATTCCCTGTCTTAGGTCAGTAAGGACCACCACTTTATTTTAAGAATGTGAAATGAAAAATAGTAGAGAGATTGATTTATTTCAGCTTTTATTTCTTTTCACATTCCCAGTGGGACAGAAGTTTACATACACTCAATTAGTATTTGGTAGCATTGCCTTTAAATTGTTTAACGTGGGTCAAACGTTTCGGGTGGACTTACACAAGCCTCCTTTCTCGTACATGTTTTTTCAGTTCTGCCCACATGTTTTCTATAGGATTGAGGTCAGGGCTTTGTGATGGCAGGCCACTCCGATACCTTGACTTTGTTGTCCTTAAGCCATTTTGTCACAACTTTGGAAGTATGCTTGGGGTCATTGTCCATTTGGAAGACCCATTTGTGACCAAGCTTTAACTTCCTGACTGATGGCTTTAGATGTTGCTTTAATATATCCACATAATTGTCCTTCCTCATGACGCCATGAAGAGCTTCTTTACCTGACTTACTTTTTTTCTCCCTTGATGTATCATCTATGCTCCACCCGCTCAAGAAACTGCCTATCAGTACTGCCTCGGAGCCCTATTGTGTGGAGCTGTGGAAGACAATCTCCCAAGAATCTACCATCTGTTTTTGTTTGTTTTTAGAAGCAAAATTGATATTCTGTTCATAATGAAAAGCGCTATATTAAAATAAATATATTTTTATTATTACTACAACAGTGTAAAGTCAGTTTTCAATCTCTGACTGATAGAACCAGCAGTTGCCTGTTATGTTGATCAAATTACAAACATTATTAGCAAGAATGTGTGTCACGGTTGGCGCTCTACAATGCCTACAACAGAGTTTGAAATAGATTTGTCTCATTCCGTCACGACTTATGTAATTCAACCCCATGATGGTTATGGCTGTGGAAAACATGTTTACTCTATGTGGAAGCTTCCATTGGCATAGAGCCGAATGTTGTACAATGTCCTTAAAAACATCAACCTCAGAGCAGGAAAATAGGCCATAGAGTCTTCACGCCTAGTGAACTTAGACACGATTCAAAATGGCTACCATCCAGTTGACTGAAAGACCTTTGAAAAGTATTAACACCAAAGTTTTTAGTCTTATTGTTCCGTGACAACCGAATGTAACGTTAGTTTAACTGAATTCCAGATAAAGTGGCAAATACCCAAAGTTTCAATGCCATTTACCAGTGCAACTGGGAGATAAAGTCAACACACATATCAGAAGAGACTGTCATAAAAAATAAAAATAAAAAAATGCCCTTTTATTTTCGTTCCGTTTGTATTTGAAATTGTCTATGCTCGCTCTATCACACTAGACTGGTACGCAAAAAAAGGAATGATCACAGCACCTCCCATAAATGACAACAACAACAGCTTCTTTAATTCATGGTGCTTATTCAATTTGTATTTGTTTTTGGGTTTTTTTTTTAAGCATACGACCTGTGGACTTAGTCAAGCTTTGACACGTTCATAGGAGATGATATAACCTTTCTTTCTTTCCCAGCAAAGCCCCATTAAAGAGAACCATCTGATAATACGTACGGGAGTAGGATCTTAATTTGAGCCAGTTTGCTACAGCAGGAAAATGATCCTGCAGCAATAAGAAATGTTAATTTTTTTGGGGATTATAATGAATGGACACTTTTGTAGGGGTTGATACATTTTTCGTAAGGGAAAATCAAGTGGAAATTACAAACTTCATAAGCCTTTTTAAACATCATGTTTGAAAGTTCTCCTGCAACAGGTTGATTAAATTAAGATACAACATCTGTAACTACAGATGTTTTTATGTTTTCCTCATCCAGTAGTACCTATTCCAGATACTCTCTTAGCGAGAGGACCCCAATGAGAAAAGTATTTTGGTCCTTCACCTATTCATGGGTTTCAGGTCACGCAACTTCATTGGTGAAAGTTCTTTGAAGGACCGACTGAAAGTTCTCCTCAATGCAGTCTCAATTGGTGCTGATGAAATTGAATCTAAAGTGCATAATAGTGGCTTGGGATAAATTATTACATCTCTAAAGGAGACAAAGAATTATTGGAAAAGCTTTTGTCATCATCGTGATTTAATCACCTTCTGATGGTTCCCAGTATCCCCACAGTTTATACAATGACAAAGTGGTTTATTTGCCTACTTAAGAAATGTCATCATATTTCCAAGACACTGCAGCGTAAATTAGACAAAATCATTAGTCTGTGTTTAGAATGAATGGACAAGCTTGAAAAGATGGCTGTCAATCCTCAAGAGAACGTTCATAGGAAATGGCATGATGCAACCATAAATAACCCATGGATAAGAAGACTTATGTAAACCACCATTTCCCAGTTGCCTATTACTCTGTACCAGGGAAGGCGAGTCACGAGGTCTGTAGTTTTGGCCCATACATAACCAAACTATGTGTGACTTTTTAAATGTTGTTGAAGAGTTTCTGGGAAGGAGTCTCGTTGTTTAAGCTGGTCATAACTACACTATGAAGCCGCCTTCAGCACTTCAAAGGAATCAAATCAAATTGTATTGGTCACATTCACATATTTAGCAGATGTTATTGCAGGTGTAGCGAGAAGCTTGTGTTCCTAGCTTAAACAGTCCGGTAGTATCTAACAACAACACACACAAATCTAAAGTAAAAGTATATAAATATTAGGACTAGCAATGTTGGAGTGGCATTGACTAAAATACAGTAGAATAGAATACAGTATGTGTATACTGTATATATATATATATATATATATATATATATATATATATATATATATGGGATGAGTAAAGCAGTATGTAAACATAACTGGTGTTCCATTATTAACGTGACCAGTAAGTCAATATCTATGTATATGGGGCAGCAGCCTCTAAGGTGCAGGGTTGAGTAACCGGGTGGTAGCCGGCTAGTGATGGCTATTTAACAGTCTGATGGCCTTGAGATAGAAGCATCTTGTCTAACCCCTATTTCCTGATTTGCCTACTTCCTTTCCCGTTTCACACTTTAGATCAGATAGTGCCAAAATCCAAACTCTGTCACATGTTTTTTTTTTTTAACACAAAAATGTTAAAAATCTATTCTACCGCAAAATCAAAGACTAATACCAGACATGGTTGTTTGTGAATCAAGTTTATGCTTTTGACAGTTGGGCCACGGGGAGAAATAGCTTTCCTCTTTGATGTACTGTTATGATACTGAAATGACTATTTTTGGGACGGTTTCCCAGACATCCGGATATTAAACCTAGTCTTAGACTAAAAAGCAGTTTCAATTCTCTAAGTTTAATATGTGTCTGTGTGACACGGTCGTCGTAAGGAGGAGACCAAGGCGCAGCGTGGTATGCGTACATTCTCTTTTATTAGACGAATGAACACTGAACAAACTAACAAATAACAAACTAACAAAAACAACAAAAAGAACCGTGAAGCTATATAAACAAGTGCTGACAGGCAACTACACATAGACAAGAACCCACAAATAACCTAGGGAAAATGGCTACCTAAAAGCTTCCTAAATACTTCAACTTCAAAAATGTGTTTTTTGCTTGAGTGCTGGAAATGCTCAATCCATTTAACATACAGTGAGAGGTTGTGTCACTGGCCTACACACACACACACACACACACACACACACACACACACACACACACACACACACACACACACACACACACACCATCATGTCAAAGCGGAATTATGTTTTTAGAAATATTTACAAATGAATGAAAAATGAAAAGCTGAAATGTCTTTAGTCAATAAGTGTTCAACCCTTTTGTAATGGTAAGCCTAAAAATGTTCAGGTGTAAAAATGTGCTTAACAAGCCACATAATAAGTTGCATGGACTCACTCTGTGTACAATAATAGTGTAACGTGATGTTTAATCACTGTGTACCCCACGTAAACAATTATCTATAAGGCCCCTTTTGTTTTTTACAGGGAAGACATATTGAGAGCTAAGTCTCTTTTAGAAATACACAACATAAATATACACATTATACAAAAACACTATAAATACAGTACCAGTCAAAAGTTTGGACACACTTACTCATTACAGAGTTTTTCTTTATTTGTACTATTTTCTACATTGTAGAATAATAGTGAAGACATCAAAACTATGAAATAACACGTATGAGAGAATGCCAAGAGGGTGCAAAGCTGTCATTAAGGTAAAGGGTGGCTACTTTGAAGAATCTCAAATATAAAATATATTTTGATTTGTTTAACACTTTTTTGGTTATTACATGATTCCATATGTGTTATTTCACAAATTGATGTCTTCACTATTATTTTACAATGTAGAAAATATACAAAAATAAAGAAAAACCCTGGAATGAGTCGGTGTGTCTCCACTTTGACTGGTACTGCATATGTACACACACATTAAACAACTCAAATACAGTCATGGGAAATAAAACATCACAAATCACCCAGAAAAATGGTTACATTCCTCAACAAATAAGTTCCCAATCAATACTTTAAATTGCCCGAACAGCACCAGAACATCAAGACTAAATGTATTTTGAATTTGTTCCAGAAATATGGTGCGCTAAAACTAAAAGCAGATTTACCTAGCTCGATGGAGACCCTAGGAACTTCAAGAATGAATCAACCCTGTGAGCGGGTTAGGCAACTCAGGTGTCTATATTTCAACAGCAAACTTTTGTAAACAAAAAAGGGAGTAATGTAGAGATCTGGGGGGTCTTTAGCGAAGTCCAGCCAACCTTTTGATACAGGATGCAGTGATGAGTATCAAAACTGTCAACTGTAGGGCACTATGATAGATAGCATCCAAAGGTTTAAGAGTAGTAGCAGCTGCACTTTGATAAATAATATCACCATAATCTAGAACAGATTAAAAGGTTGACTGAATAATCTGCTTCCTACTGCTGAGAGAAAGGCACCGTCTGTTTCTGTAGAAAAAGACAACTTTAAATCTTAGCTTCTTAACCAGCTCGTCTATATGTTTTTAAACATCAAATCCATATCAAACCAAATGCCTAAGTATTTATATGTGGGAACACGTTTGATTGGAGAACCATCTAATGAGTGAACATGTAGTTCATCTGAAACATTCCAGCCCAATATCATTGTGAGCAGGCTTAGAAGTACCTTCAAAGAGATAGCCTGCTATTGGTAGATGGGTAAAAATGAAAAAATAAAGCACACATTGAATATCCCTTTGAGCATGGTGAAGTTATTCCTTACATTTTGGATTGTGTATCAATACACCCACGTCACTAGAACAATACAGGTGTCGTTCCTAACTCAGTTGCCGGAGAGGAAGGAAACCACTCAGGCATTTCACCATGAGGACAATGGTGACTTTAAAACAGTTAAATAGTTTAATGGCTGTGAGAGGAGAAAACTGAGGATGGATCAACAACATTGTAGTTATTCTGCAATACTAACCTAAATGACAGAGTGAAAAGAAGGAAGCCTGTACAGAATAAGAATATTCCAAAACATGTGTCCTGTTTGCAATATGGCACTAAAGTAAAACTGCAAAAAATGTGTGAGCTGAATACAAAGCTTTATGTTTTAGGTAATTCCAACACAACACATCACTGAGTACCCCTCAGTGCGGTTGCAAGTAGCCTAGTGGTTAGTGCATTGGGCCAGTAACCAAAAGGTTGCTGGGTTGAATCCCCGAGCCTACAAGGTAAAAAGCTGTCATTCTGCCCCTGAGAAAGGCAGTTAACCCACTGCCCCCCCCCGGGTGCTGAAGACATAGATGTTGATTAAGGCAGCCCCCCGCACCTCTCTGATTCGGAGGAGTTGGGTTAAATGTGGAAGACACATTTCAGTTGAATACATTGAGTTGGACAACTGACTAGGTATCTCCACATTCTCACTCTTCATATTTTCAAGCATGAGCAAGCACACTCATGTTATGGGTATGCTTGTCTTTTGTTTTGGGGGGTAAAAATAAATTAAATTGAGCTAAGCACAGGCAAAATCCTAGAGGAAAACCTGGTTAAGTCTGCTTTCCAACAGACACTGGGGAATGAATTCACCTTTCAGCAGGACAATAACCTAAAACACAAGACCAAACCTACACTGGAGTTGCTTACCAAGACAACATTGAATGTTCCTAAGTGGCCTAGTTACAGTTTTGACTTAAATCAGTTTAAAATGGCTGTCTAGCAAGGATCAACATACCTTTTTAAAGAGCTTGAATAATTTGAAAAATAATAATAGGTGTTTAAAGCTTTTAGAGAGCATTTAGCATTTAGTGTGAATGCTTACATAAATTAGATACTTATGTATTTCATTTCCAATTTTTTTTTCTCACTTTATCATTATGGGGTATTGTGTGTAGATGGTTGAGGAAAACAATCTACTTAATCTATTTTAAATTCAGGCTGTAACACAACAAAATGTGGAATAAGGCAAGGGGTATGTTTAGAACAATTATTGTGTGGATTTGGCACTATCTTCCCCCTCCCATGGCCCTCATGCCATTGGCTAAGAGACGTGATGTCACGGAGGGGTCTGCCCTATAAATGCACTCTCTTCACACACAGCCAGCAGACCATGCTGAGAACCAGCTTCACTGCAGTGACAGAGCAATCATAGACTCTGAAGCTCTAGAATACTACAGACACTGTGAACAGCACAAAGGATCCCGTCTCATCGTCTCTCACCATGTGCATAGGACTGGAATCACTGCCTAGCACATGTCTGGAGAGGTATGTCTAGCCGTACTTTTTTATCCCATCACATTATGTGTCACTGGGTTTACATTGATGGGAATTATTACACAGCTACTTCATGGGGAAATTGGACGATCAGTTGTAAGTAAGGTGTGAATGATTGCATCAAGCTAATGTACGTGTTTTTCTCTTATTTTCTCAGGGCAAAGGAACTCAAAGCTCTCTTTGGAAGTTTCCTACAGAAGCCAGATCTGAGCATCATCGGTCACTCACACAAGACCGACAAACTAAGGTCAGATACTCTAAAAAAAACAATGCTCTATGTCTACACAGATTTTTTTTTAAACATAATAAAAAAATGTTGCCTTGGAAATGAAGGAGACCATGCACAACCGGATGAACTAACCTGATGCTTTTTTTTTATCAACAGGTTAAATAAGAGTGAACCATTAAAATGGAAGGAGTCGTTTGAGAACCTGCTGTCCAACCAAAGTAAGTCTGACTCTTGCTATGAGTTCTAACTTACTTTAATTAGTCATACTACACAAACGTACAAGTGCATATTGTACACGTGTGTATCGCAAACGTGGATAGGAAAAGCCATGTAGCTGTTACTCCACATAGCCAGAATGCATTACACAAAACAGCAGTAGCAGGATTCACTCATAATATATCCAAATATATTATTTTATATATAGACTATAGGAAAAGCTGCTTGCTTCCACATCACAAATGGAGAAGGTTAAAAAGTGAATTGAAGTTGTGACATGCTACGATAAATTCACAGATGCTAATGTGACAATTCTCACCTTCTCTTTTCCAGATGGACTGTGCTTGTTCCGTGCTTTCCTGGTGTCGGAGTTTAGCGAGGAGAACATAGCTTTCTACCTGGCCTGTGAAGACTACAGGATAACCAAGCCCTCCTCAAAGCTATCGGCTACAGCTAAGAAGATCTATGAGGAGTATGTCTGCAGTGATGCACCAAGAGAGGTAACTATCAATATATATATACACAATGAATCAATTATGTCTATATACAGAGTGTTTGTAGAGGAATCTGTAGATTGGATATACGCTACATAAACACATGCACACAAAATAATATACTCATTGTGCACAAACAATACCCAATAAGACATTGTTTCAAGTAAAACACATAGTAATCAAATTTTCCCATCCTCTTCCCCCAGGTCAACCTCGACCATGAGACCAAAGCCATCACCAAGAAGAATCTGGAACACCCCAGCCAGTCCTGTTTCAGCCTGGCCCAGGAGAAGATCTACGCCCTGATGGAGAAAGACTGCTACCCTCGCTTCCTCAAGTCCCCCACCTACCTGGAGATCAGTCGGCAGGTCAAATCCGGTTAAGACCATTTATGGCTTGTTAAGACTGGTTAAGGCTGGTTGAAGCTTGTTAAGACTGGTTAAGGCTGGTTGAGGCTTGTTAAGACTGGTTAAGGCCAACTTGCAGGTGGTGAATGAGACACGAAGAAGAAGTCCATGGGAGACATGCTGAAAAGGACACACTGGAAACCAGGTGGTCTCACTAGGGTCCTCCTCAGTGGAGGAAGGGTCCTGTGCTGCTGGGTCAAACGTATGGAGGGGGGGACTGAAGATGTATACTAGATTGAACTGGAAGTCAGTCGGAAGTTGACACTGGAAATCTTGTCTGTGGCCTAGGAAAGAAGGCCGCTCACTGTGAAGATTGGAGTATCGAAGTCTGTAAAAGAGGTCTGTGAAGATTGAGGTATCTAAGTCTGTAAAAGAGGTCTGTGAAGATTGAGGTATCTAAGTCTGTAGGTCTGTGAAGATTGAGGTATCTAAGTCTGTAGGTCTGTGAAGATTGAGGTATCTAAGTCTGTAGGTCTGTGAAGATTGAGGTATCTAAGTCTGTAGGTCTGTGAAGATTGAGGTATCTAAGTCTGTAGGTCTGTGAAGATTGAGGTATCTAAGTCTGTAGGTCTGTGAATATTGAGGTATCTAAGTCTGTAAAAGAGGTCTGTGAAGATTGAGGTATGGAAGTCTGTAAAAGGTGAACATGTGTCTTGAGGTCAAAGACACATGAAGAAGTTCATGGTCATGGCGTTTGAGCAGAAAGAACAATGTGATGGAAAAGGACTGCTTTGCACAATCACTGAGAAGGTGTTATAGTTTTGTATTGTCTGATGCCTGTCTATTTATTTGGGTATTTATTAGCAGTCATTTTGTTATAGAAATGTTATTGAAATGTTATTGAAATGTTTGTACTGTAGAGTGCACTGGACAGCACTGTCCTGTACCGTTCCACAACATTTTTTATATTTATGTGTACATTTTTTATACCCAGAACTCCTTATGTGAGAGGAAATTATTTGAATAAAATCGGAAACTATATAAAACAACATTATATGAAGTTTTACTCTATTCATTTTCATTACCAGATCAAAAACAACAGCAATTATTCAGATCCAGCTTTCTAATGTGTTCAACATTCAATAAGATGAAACATACAGGGATCTCCTTCAATTCTGTCTGTTCTCTAACCTACACGTACGACAGAGGATTAGAAAATGACTCTATGAAAAGATAATCACCACCCACTGCTACCCCCTGGGCACACACTGGTTGAATCAATGTTGTTTCAAAGTCATTTCAATGAAATTACGTTGAACCAATGTGGAATAGACGTTGAATTGACATCTGTGCCCACTGGGCACTGACCATGCACCATAGACTCCCATCTAATTGGGATGAACCCCTTGCCTCCGAGTCGCAGGGCTCTTGTGTATGTGGGGGGTAGACTGAAGGAACGTCTGGAATAGCCTCCCTGAGGTGTTTTCCCTGTATGCAGCTGCCGAGAGCGTGGGCTGGCCGTGGTCTCCATGGAGACTAGCGATCACCCATTGTACACCTCTTCAGGTTTGCTTACCTCAAGCTCGCCCACGAGTGAACTGCTCAGAGCCATGGTGACTCACATCACATACCCTCCATCTCTTCCCACTCTTCTCCCTCCCTCCCTCTCTTCTCCCTCCCTCCCTCTCTTCCCACAAAATGTATGAAAGCCAGATATATATACAATAAAAAAGGACTTGTACAAAAAAAAGCAGGCTCTATTGATATAATTAGTGTATGAAATGTCCTAAACAGTATTGAACTTGATAGTAAACATAGTCGACAGATGCTATTCAGATGTTGCCAAAACAATGATTGGTAAATGTTGAATTAATATGGAAATGACTAAGTAACTCCACTACATGTAACTGTTATTTTTTAACAATCTTAAGAGCTGTCGTTTTAATGTGTGGAACTGCAGTTTTATCAGACATTTTCTGTTTTGTCCTCTGTTGTAAGGGATCCGTCAAGCACTTTCTAATCTGCTGTGACCAATCCTTGGTACGCCTACCCTACCAGGTGTTTAGGGAATAGACAGAGCAGTAAAGTAAAGAATATTTGGTCCAACCTATAGACTTCACGTAACAGGACTAGATTGTAAATGTGGCAAGAGATATAAGATTTATATATACAGTATATACTAGTGTTGTCACAATACGAACATTTTGACTTCAATACCAATATCAGGTTTAGTATCACAATATCCAATACCATCACAATACTTGATAAAACACAATATCCGATACCATCACAATACTTGCTACCAAAACGATACCAAAATAACACCAAAACGAGACCACGCCAAAAAAAGTGAAAGAATGGCACTTGATCCAGACAATATCATTTAAAAAATTTGATTTTGAATGTATGCATTAATTAATTAATTGTTCAATCAATTTGTCTTTGTTTTTCTAACTAATCTAACTACATAACAGTTCCAATCCAAGATAGCGTAGCAGTCACACGTATTTGTCCTTCGTCTTGTCGTGTCCCATGTATATATATTTTTCTATATTTTTCTAAACCCTTACTTCAAAATACTCTCCTGTAAACCACCTCACCCAATCTGCTTTTTCTCTAACGTATTTTTCTCTGCCTCTTACTGGAATCTCTCCAACATAAACTAGCCAGACAACTAGCCAGCTAACGGTCATCAGCTAACCTTTAGCTCGGAAAGCTCTCGCCAGTTGGTACAACGTGATTCAACCAGAGCATACCGGACCTATTTTTTCTCTCCATATCCCCGGATTCCTATCGCAAGCTCTGAACCTTCTCACCTTCCGACCTTCGCAGCTAACATCCCCTGAATGCTAGCTGTCTAGAGCACAACGGACTGTTGGCTTACGAAGCCCATCGAATACATTCCGAAGCCACTAGCTAGCAGTCAGCTATCCTTTGCTAGCGGTCATCAGCTACCTTTATCCCGGACAACTCTCGCCAGTCTGTACAGCGTGACTCAAACCAGAGCTAGTCGGACTTATTCTTCTCGATATCTCCGGACTCCTACCGCAAGCTCTGAACCTATTTTTTATATTTAAAAAAAAAACATTTTTATTATGACAATTTTTAAAATGTAATTTTCCACCTGGAATTATAGCAGCTAACGACCCCTGAACGCACAGCCGCTAATCTGCGGCCTGCTAGCTATCTAAAGCACATTGGACTGCTGGTTTAAGAGGCCCTTCGGACATATTTCTTCAGCCACTATACATATTTAGCCAATTGGCCTGGTTTACCACATGGAGCCCTGCTGATCTGATGTAACTGCACGAGGGCGCCACAACAGACTTCCATCCGTCACGTCATCCCTCTAAGGCCTTTCTGTTAGCCTGCTAGCCCCGTGCCGCTAGCTGCCTGAAGCCACGCACTGGACTTGAATGATCACCCGGCTACGCATGCCTTTCCCTAACGTCACCATGTCGTGTCGATTGCAGTTCTGGTTTGTAACTATTGTTTTATTTCACTGTAGAGCCTCTAGCACTGCTCAACACGCCTCGGCTAACAATTTAGTTCCACCCCCCACACACGCAGTGACATCACCTGGTTTAAATGCTATTTCTAGAGACAATACCTCTCTCATTATCACTATATGCACAGGTTTACCCCCACTGTATTCACATCCTACTATACCTTTGTCTGTACATTATGCCTTGAATATATTCTACCGTGCCCAGAAATCTGCTCCTTTTACTCTCTGTTCCGAACGTACTAGATGTCCAGTTCTGTTAGCCTTTAGCCGTACCCTTATCCTACTCCTCCTCTGTTCCTCTGGTGATGTAGAGGTTAATCCAGGCCCTGCAGTGTCTACCTCCACTCCCATCCCCCAGGCTCTCTCATTTGTTGACTTCTGCAACCGTAAAAGCCTTGGTTTCATGCATGTTCACATTAGAAGCCTCCTCCCTAAGTTTGTTTTATTCACTGCCCTAGCACAATCCACCAATCCGGATGTCCTAGCCGTGTCTGAATCCTGGCTTAGGAAGACCACCAAAAACCTTGAAATTTCCATATAACATTTTCCAATGAGATAGAACTGTCAGAGGGGTGTCTGTCTAGACTGTAAACTCTCCTTCCAGACTTACATTAAGCATCTCCAATCAAAAATTAAATCTAGAATCGGCTCCCTATTTCGCAACAAAGCTTCCTTCACTCATGCTGCCAAACATACCCTCGTAAATCTGACCATCCTACCGATCCTTGACTTCGGCGATGTCATCTATAAAATAGCCTCCAACACTACTCAGCAAACTGGATGTAGTCTATCACAGTGCCATCCGTTTTGTCACCAAAGCCCCATATACTACCCACCACTGCGACCTGTACGCTCTCGTTGGTTGGCCCTCGCTTCATACTCGTCGCCAAACCCACTGGCTCCAGGTTATCTACAAGTCTCTGCTAGGTAAAGCCCCGCCCTATCTCAGCTCGCTGGTCACCATAGCAGCACCCACTCGTAGCACACGCTCCAGCAGGTATATCTCACTGGTCACCCCCAAAGCCAATTCCTCTTTCGGTCGCCTTTCCTTCCAGTTCTCTGCTGCCAATGACTGGAACGAACTGCAAAAATCTCTGAAGCTGGAGACTCTTAGCTCCCTCACTAGCTTTAAGCACCAGCTGTCAGAGCAGCTCACAGATCACTGCACCTGTTCATAGCCCATCTGTATACAGCCCATCTACCTACCTCATTCCCATACTGTATTTATTTATTTAGCTCCTTTTGCACCCCAGTATCTCTACTTGCACATCCATCTTTTGCACATCTACCATTCCAGTGTTTAATTGCTATATTGTATTTACTTCACCACCATGGCCTATTTATTGCCTTTACCTCCCTTATCTCACCTCATTTGCACTCATTGTATATAGACTTATTTTTCTACTGAATTATTGACTGTATGTTTTGTTCATTTCATGTGTAACTCTGTGTTGTTGTATGTGTCGAACTGCTTTGCTTTATCTTGGCCAGGTCGCAGTTGCAAATGAGGACTTGTTCTCAACTAGCTTACCTGGATGAATAAAGGTTAAATAAAATAACGTTAAAAAAATAACAGCATAATGGTAATCACAGTGCTTAATTTGAGCCGGATCCTGGGCACCTCTCCGTTTGGACTGTTTTGTTCCGGGACCTATTTGGCCGGATCAGATACCTCTCCTGGCATGAAAAATAACTACGAAAAATAATAACGTTTTGCAATGTAACATTTTTTATAAAACGGATCAAAGTTCATTCGAGTTGCCTCTTAGTTAATTATCCTGCCCCCACAAAAAAAGTAATGTGAAAAAGTATATTTTCAGCCCGGGCCTAATATTCTAAACGTTTGTGGTTTACGCAACATTGTAATTGAGGTTTGAGACGAACGCGTTGCGGTGGCTGTGTGAGAAGCGCGCCGTTATGTCTCACATAGCTTTCTATGATCTCTCTCTACTCTGATAGACATGAACCTGCAACTCTCATCTCTCCAGTGTTGCACTTCATCATTGGTTTCCTTCATAGCCACGCGAAGGGTTCTGAACGAACTGCAGAACCCCTGATACATTGAAATACATTTGCCAAAGTTATACCGTTACTGCTGTCTGTTTCAGAAAGAAATGACATTATTCAGAGTAGTGTACTACACGGAGAGAAGCGACAAGAGGATCAACAGCTGTGGATTGCAGCCCAATAACAAGGAATAGTCTACAGTCGGGAACGCGCGGCTGATATGTCAGTGAATAAACAGCACACAGACAAAACAGACATTTCGCAATATTTCAAATCCAATCGAGGGAAAACACAGGTTGGAAAGCGAAAATTTCCTGCTGAAAAAAGAAGACTGTGTTGTAGGCTACCAAAATATTTGATCAACTTCCAAATATTGTTTTACAAAAGAGAGAGAGAGAGAGGCCTTTGGCACGAGCACATCGGTCATCACCAGTGAGTGATCTGCGCATCATTGGGTGAGTCAGTGAAACTGGAAAGCATTTCTAGGACTATCATTTCCTCCTCATATTGT